>NW_022900914.1:18126689-18153437 GCF_012274545.1 Fukomys damarensis
TTTTTTTTTTTTTTTTTTTTTTTTTTTTTGCCACGGTCTCACTATGTAGTTCAGGCTGGAAAGCCATATTTTAAATCAACAAAATTCTAAAATCCCAGGATCTTGAAAACCCTGTCTCCTTGCCTTCTGTGCTTCACCACACCATCGGCCCACATCCATATGCCTTCCAACCTTTCGTGGTCCTGATGAGCCTTTCCCCAAGGAGGGTAGAGAGTAGTTTGTGAACAAAGTGTAAGCCAGAGGGTTATCCACCTGTCCCAACCCACCCCACCGTCCTAGAGTTCGTTCAGCCACCTTTCAACGAAAGGCCCTTACCGTGAAATAAGCCATTTTCTTTCAGCCTATTGCTGAGTCAGTGCTTTCCTCCTCTAAGACAAGCCCAGATTTTCTATAGATTCACAAATTCCACAGATTTCTGTTACCAAAAATGCATGCATTCCCAGCCCCTGGCTACCATCTACCTTTCTCAAGGGCCTGCATTCTGTTTCTCTGAGTGTGTACTTTTAAAATTCTGCCTACTCAATCCCTTTTTTTTAATTTAAAAAAAAATGTTAATTTATTTGTTTATTTTGGAGGCCGGGTCTCACTTTGTAGTTCAGGCTGGCCTTGAACTCACTATGGCCTCAAACTTTCACAGATCCACCTGCCTCAGCCTCCCAGAGCTGGGATTACAGACGCGCCCGGCTAATCCCTGGATGCTTCTTAAAGGAAAGGAGAGAAAAGGAAAGGAAATGGCCAAACTCTATGAAAACCATGACAGGCTAAGAGGTGTTAGTGACACGCCGATTGTAATTCCTAGTCACGCTACATGGTCAGGCCAGTGACATAAATACAGGAAGAGTGAGTCCCAAGCCTTTGCAGCAGGCTGAGCTCTGAGACCTTGGAGCAGAGGACCTGAGGAACTAAAGTACCGACTGGCTCACTGCAATCTGAAGCCTGGAGCAGTTCCTCTTGGCCAGCGTGCTGGGAAGCAAAGGCTCCAGCGCCAGCTTGGGGTGCTCCCTAAAAGCATGGGACGGCTCTGTGAGCATGTAATGGAGCCTAATTGCTCAAGTGCAGAGGATAAGAAGAAAATCAGTTCCAGGCAGCAGCTTTCTCCAATTGTACACTACATCTGCTCTTCCATTAGTTCTGAGGTTGCCTCAGCATTGTGCCGTGTCCTTCACTTCCAGCCCACTCGAAATTACATTAAATGGTTCCATTACCTAAACTGTAGCTCGTAGGAGCAGCAAATGACCAGGTGTGTATCACTTGCACATCGTCGTGCCCGTGTGCCTTGTGGATGAACCTAAGCTCACTAGGCCTCTACAGGCTGTAGTATTGAAAAGACAGGGGTTGGGGATTTAGCTCAGTGGTTCCGGCACCTTCCTCACAAGCGCAAGGACCTGAGTTCCATTCCCAGTACAAAAAATGCTCAAATCTCGAGGAGTATTATCATGCTGTCCTAATCTTGGATTGCTGTAGACATTGCTTTGGGGTCTTGTTTGTTTGTTTTTGTTTCTGCTTTGGTTTTTGGTTTTTTGTGGGGTTTTTTGTTTGTTTGTTTGTTTATTTTTTACAGTACCAGGGATCGAACTCAGGGCCTTGTGCTTGCAATGGTTGCGAGGCAGGCACAGCACCCCTGAACTGAATCCCAGGCCCTATGCATTGCTTTTTGAACACAGAATATCTTTTTCGTATCCAAAGCTCTTGAGAGTCTCTATTTATCTGCATACTTCAGCTATCCTGTGGTTTATTTGTGAATCTGGCTTATATCTGCCTCACATGATATTACCCCATTAGAGAGAATGAAAAATAATCATAGCTTTCATATACTGTCTGCTATGGATAGGTCAGAAATATGCCAGGAAATTTATGTATATGATTTGATTTCATCTTCACAACTTACAGGATTATCTCCAGTTTTCTGGTGTCGAATCCAAAATGCAGAAAGAATCAGCATTTTAACCCAAGAATACAGTTGCAAGTGGTGGACTCTTAGGGCAAACTCAGATGTGCCCGAGTCCAGCTCCAGTGAGACACGAGCTGGGGGTTTAGCTCAGTGGTGCCGCCGCCTGCCTCACAAGCACAAGGTCCTGAGTTTGATCCCTGGTACCAAATCCAGTGAGACAGAACACTCCTCTGCCAAGGAGGGGCCCTTAAACAGAAACTCTTTGTACCTCACTTTCTCCATTAAAATGCTGGAAGGAACGCGTGGAGCCTTCTTTCAGAAAAAGGCTCGCAGTGCCCACAAGACAGAAGGCTCACAGGGTCGCACTTTACTCCACACATCTGAGAGCTTTTTTGTGGTGTTCTGAACACAATTTAATAAGAATATGAGAGGGAAAGTAGTTGACAAAAGCAGGGGGATCTAAAAATGCAAGGACCTGTTGAAGGGTAACTAGCTGGTTAGAAAAAAAGGCAAGATGGGAAATAGGAAAGAGAGCCTGATAACTACATTTTTTTTTTTGAAGACAGGGTTTTCCATGTACTTCAGGCTGAACTTGAATTCTATGTAGTCTAGGCTGGCCTCAGAGTCGTGTCAATCCTCCTGCATCAGCTTCCTGAGTGCCAGGATTATAGGCAAGCACCACCACACCCAGCAGTGATTATGTTTTAATATTTAAAAAGCTATAATGCAGATGAAGAAATGGATCCTATTTATCCACTAATCCACTCATCCAACAAGCATTTCTCGCATACTAACCACGGGCCAGAAGGGTGATGCTGAGCTAGGTGCAGGGAAAGTAGGAAAAGGTGCCTGTGTGGAGAAAGGCAGACCTCAAACGTCATTGCAAGTGTAATGATCTGGAGTCTTATTTCCTGAGGTTACAAAATGAGTCACTATGGGTAGAAACACTGAGGGGTGGAAGTAAAAAAGAGGCAGACAACAGGGAAAGGTAAGAAAAATTGTACTGTGCTCCAGACAACACACAAGGCAGGTGTCCTGCAAAAGCGAGTCGCTGGTGTTGGGAGGTTTGCTGACCGGCACCTGCTGGAACATTTCACAAGAGGGGCCCCACAGGGCCCGAAGTAAGCTGATGCACTTGGGTCCCGAAGTTTTAGTTCTGATCCTGAAGCCCAGCAGTCTCCAATCCTGTCTTCAACAGAGTGAAGGATTTTCTGAGAGAGGAGCTTTTTCGACAAGCTACACAGCCCTTCCAGCCGCCTACTGTCTCGCAATTCAACAGAGCTGCTCGGGCTGCAGAAAAAGAAGGCAAAGGCATCAACAAAACCCAGACTGATGGCGTCCACTGATGCTCGGCTTACAAAGAACCTCTCCAACCTACTACTGCTGCTGAAAGTTTGGAAGAGGGAAAAGTCCCTGAATAAAGCTATAGCGTCCAGGACTTAGAGTTAGCTGTGTCATTTGGCAACAATTTTTGTACAGAATGTTTTTAGCAACCCAATCAATAACTGCCCTGCACTGTAAATTCAGGAGACCACCTGTTCTTGTCTTATCTCCTCAGCCTTATCCCTTAAAAACTATTGTTGTGCATCAACTATTAATTCTGGCAGATAAGGAGGAAGCTCTTGTTTTCTATGATAAAACCTCCATTTTCTGTTTTCATGCTCAGCAAATAGCTGCAAGCCTGGGAGATTTAGCAATTTATTACTCGTGCCAATTTTGGAAACTTACAATTTTGAATCAGGCCAGGGATGCTGAAAAAAAAAAAAAATCACTGTACAAACCGAGTGAGCCAGTGTGGAAAACTTGGGAGAGAAAAAAATATATGCACCCTTGACCAAATTATTCAAGTTGGCAACATTTTGCTTCACAGATCAATGGCTCATTTAATCATAATTTCTTACAGCTACACGGCATTCAGGCAGGGCTTGCCCCTCGGGTTTGTTATCTCTCGACCCTCTGCAGCCTGCTGCAGCAGGGATGGCTGGAGTTAGGACAGAGCAGGTGTCAGACTAGGAGCCAGAGCGCTTGCCTCTAGCCACTTCCGTGATTGATGTTCCTGGGCAATTTCACTTCAACTCTAAACACAGTTTTCTCTTGTGCTTACAGGGGCTAAAACACCCACAACTGGATAAAGCTTCAGCTTTAAGAGCTACCACTGTGCAGGCTATGAAGCTAATTTTGAATTTACAACTCTGTGTCCTTTTCCTTAAAAAGGGTTCCTCAAGCGCACGCCTGTAATCCCTGCACTTGGGAGCATGAGGCAGGAGGATCGCTGTGAGTTCGAGACCAGCCTGGGCTACATAGTGAGTTCCAGGTCAGTCTCAACTACATAGTGAGACCCTGTCTCAAAACACCAAAAAAAAAAAAAAGGTTCCTCAAATCTAAATAAGCTTAAGTTCCCAGAAAACTTCTATCAGTCTCCCAGTGTTACATGTTCATCTTAATTCTAGGAAGGCAGCGTGGGACGGGTGCCTCTACGTCGGTGCCCGTGTTAATCACTATTCAGCCCATGTGTGGACAGATCCTGTCAGTGCCCTTCCTGAGGCCTGCGGTGGGCTCACAGGTGGCTTTCTCCAGAGTCACCATTGGTTGTACAGGAGCCCCTCATCCTGGAGTTTACACCAGCCCCATCTCATGCAGCCAACCGGGACCCAGTTGACAGAGAATGGCCTTCTGTCCCAAAGGCTGCACCTGCCTGGAGGTGGGACCAGCTCTGTGGTACAGTTCCCGCTAGATCCAAGCTAGAACCCAGCCGGGAACACACCATTGCTCCTCCCCTTCTCCTGTCTCAGCCTGCTTCACCCACCCCTTTCTTCTACAGCACTGGCCCCCTACAATGAGAACCTGACTCTCCACCTGGGCCTCAACCTAAGACACAAAGTGGTCAGAAGAGTGACGTTTACTTCCTGTGTCAAAGCCCTGTCTGGTGCACTTTCAAACACAGTCAAAGAGCCTTGAGCTTCCAAGACCCACTGCTGAGGTTGGCCTAGCAGAGACATGTAGGCTTCTCTCATGACCAGCAGCTAGTTTGAGATCCATCTGTGCCCCACACAAGGTCTACGGCTTGAGAATTATCAGCGGGGGATGGTTCAGTGGAAGAATGCATGCCTGGCATGTGCTAGGCCCTGGGTTCAATACCCAGCACCACCAGAAAAATAAATAAACAGGAGTTATAAGTACCTTTCGAGCAAGTTATAGTCATCACCTATGGGAAAGTAAAAATAAAGAGGTTATTTTATAAAATCCTAACTGTGACAGTCGTCCTTATGTCTACTCAGAATCTTTTGCTTTGGATATTGTGAAAGATGTCAGAGGATGAGAAAAGAAGCTGGATGTGGTGGCATGCAAGAGCAATTCCAGTAATTTGGAAGGCTAAAGCAGGAGGATTGCAAGTTCAAGCCCATCCTGGGTGACTTAGTGAGACCCTATCTCAAAATTAAAAATGAAAGTGGGCTTTGGGGATGTAGCTCAGCATGAAAGAGCTGGGTTCGATAACTAGTACCACAAAAAAGAGAGAGGGAGAGAGAAAGAATGGACAGTAGCATCATGTCTCTTTTGATCATTTTCCTGGCACTTTCTACCTGCAGGAGATTTATAACTGGCTTCTGGTCCTGGTGAATAGAAGAGGATAACAGGCTCTCCGGTGTTGATTGTCATTTTTAAAAGATAGAGAATTTAGGAGTTAAAGCGAATGAGATCCCTTTTCTGTCTCATCTCTGACTCTGATTGTGGCTCTAAATGAATAAGTCATCACCTTTTAGCACTCCCATGTGCAGCCTGGAGATTTACTTTCACATCTCACAAAAAGCAAAAACTTTCTGAGAAGGATCATTATAAGGGAAGACTACCGTGTGCAAGAAAGACATCATTCTTAAGTCATCTAAAAGGACAGGGCCAGGGATTTAGCTCAATGGTTCTGCCACCTGCCTGGCAAGCGCAATGTCCTGAGTTCGATCCCTGGTACAAAAATAAATACAAGGACACACAAGAAAGTGTGTCTTTTCACACCTTTAAGCTTCTCACTGAAAGAGAACAAAATGTAGGTCAGAAAGAAAATATTCATTACCTAAATCAATGGTTGCTCCCCCAAAACCCTTACTCTGAGGGATCTAGAGATAGCTACTCCACTATCTCTTTCCAGAAGAGGGTCAAGTAAGGGCTTTTCGGGCCCAATCCTGGGGGAGGGTCCTTCAGGAGAAGGAAGAGCAGGTGGGTTTGATGAGAAGAGGCAGGAACATCCCAAAATCCAGCAATAAGTGGCTGGGAGCCAAAGCAGCAGGAGCTCGTGTAGCTTGTCCACATAAGACTCCCAGGGCCCGGTGTGGACCTGAGCAGAGCCACAGATATCTTTATTCAAAGCAATGATCTCCTGATCCAGAAGCTTCTTAGGCCTAATCCCAGAATCTAGGAAGTCCTGAACTTGAGTGGAGAGAAAGTAGAACTAACTGAACCCGACCCTGGTCAAGTCACTTGACCTCCATTCTACCATCTGTACATCCTTCTCTTAAGAGGCTGGCATCAGATTTGATTGTGAGTCAGTGCACATGCAACTGCTCTTATGTGGACCGCAAAGTAAAAACGTAAACGTAAGGTGACGGTATCTATGGGTAGATAGGTTGTGGGAAGGAAAGCTCTTCAGAGCAAAAAGAAAGGAATTCCAAGCCCTGTGGGCTCATTTTGCCTGCTCCTCTAGCCAGTGTAGGGCCAGGCTCTTGAGGCGGATGGAGCCCTTCCTACTCTTGAGGGGGAGCTGAAGAGTCCCACTCCCAGTATCAGGTGCTCCAGTAAGAATGGACCTGTGTCTACAGGAGCATGGGGTCTCCCTGCCATAAAGCTCTGCACAGGGCCAGCTCTCTTCCCGTTCTGCCATGACTTCTGGTTCTGATTCCCTTTCCAGTCTCCCGCTGGAACCAAGGCACATCCACGAAGCATAGTACCATTGACTATAGCCCTCTCTGTCCCAGTCTGCTCCCCAGGGTAGACGTGCCCCTGAACAGACATGTCAAATATAGCATAGAAGCAGACCACCCAAACTCTCCTTAGAAATCCTGTGTCCTGTCTACTTAGCAAAAGGACCAATCCCCACAGACCAGTCTAGCCTGGATCAGGTTTACCGCTACTTTAGCTTAGTGGTTTGGTCCATGGTTCTCCCTGCTGCAGAGGATCGGTAGCCGTTCTACTCTAGCTTTCTCATTTCCACCCCTAATTCAACACCATTTGCAATTAACTCCCTCTTCCCATTAGGAGCCCTTGGTCCCGATAATGACAGTTTTAAATATCATTCTCTAAAAACATCAGCAAAGACAGGAAAGGCATAAGATGAAAAGCTCAAAAGAAATATGAAACTTGTGCTTCTAAAATTTTCATCCTTCAAGGGAAGAATCAAAGATAATTAAGGTAGTAATGAAAGTGTAGGTAGATAATAGTGTTTACATATTAAAAAGGAAGGGGGTCAAGAGATGGGTGGAGGGAGGAAGGAGGGGAGGGAAAGGTGAGGAAAAAAGGAAAGAAGATGCTATGTACAGGGCCGGGGATTTAGCTCAGTGGTGCCACCGCCTGCCTCACATGCGCAAGGTCCTGAGTTCGATCCCCAGTACCAAAAAAAAGATGTTATGTACATAGACCAATGCTCCATAAGGAACATAAACATTGTGTACTGTACACAAGTACTAATAGACTAAAATAATAATAATTTTAAAGTTATATATATATATTCACGTATTACTCCTGAAAAGAAAACCACCGGTCTACTTGAAAAATGAGAAATAACACAGTTTACAGAACCCTGAATCCATGTAAAATCGGTATACATTGTGTGTACTGCACAGATCATTGGTGTTTGACAGTCTTCAAACACTGCCGATGAATTGGTTTAATGGTTAATTTTATGTGTCGACTTAATCGGACAACGGGAGTCCAGTCCTTACAGTGAGAGGTGTCGGGAGGGCATTAACGCTGAAGCTGATGGACTGGGTAAAGCCTAAGGCCCCTCCTTAGTGTGGATCGGCCCCATCCAATCAGTGAAGGACTGAAGGGAAACACGGGCTGACCCCGCCCCCCTTAGTAAGAGAGCTCCTGCCTGACTGCTTTCAAGTGGAGACACCGAACGTGGGTTCTTGTATTCCAAAACTACTGGCCTTTAGCCTGGAAATACACTATCTGCTCTCCCACTTCTGTCAGATCATCTGCTTGCTGAATCACCCTGCAAATGGTTGGCCACCATAGACACATGAGCTTATTCCTTTAACTTTTCACACACACACACACACACACACACACACACACACACACACACACACATAATCATATTGGCTTTGTTTATCTGGAGAACTGTGACAAATACACTAGTTTGTCTTCAAATAAGCACAGCACAGATATTAGGTGTTAAGGTATGAGACCAAACAGAGTGAGATAATTTGGTTTCTCATCTAATAGTTTGCCGATGTGTCCCGGTATGTTGGTTTCTCTGCTGGGTCAGGCAGGAGTAAACTGTGAGTGGCTGAGTAAACACAGTGTTGCTTGGTGTAAAAGTGAGAGAAGAGTTACCCAGGGAGAAGAGCTACCTCAGGCCCCACCTGGGATACCCTCCCAAACTAGGCTAACTGGAGACCTAGTGGCGATGCGAGAAGCCCCTCTGGAGGTTTGGATTGGGCACATGGGAAGCCAAAGGGAAAGACAAAAGTGGGGAAAGAACCGGGAAATTGTCCTGGAGCCACTTTATCTAAGGTCCCTGTGGCCTTGCATGGCCAGGAAGTGATCCACTAGGCAACAAGTGGGTGTATATTTTCCTCTTCCTCGAACAACCTGCGCAAGAACACCGGACCCAGGTGTGCTGGAAACTGGGGACGTTCTGGATTTTGATGCTAGCGCTCCTGCTGATCAGAAAGCAGGTAAGGACCTTCTTCTGCAATCCTAACTCCATCTGTTGATCTCTAGCCACCCTTCTTGTAGTATTCAAAAGAGCACAGCTCAAAACTTAGAACACCTAAGCTTCCAGAACAGAAATTCACACTTTGTTTTTTAATCACAGTTATACTTCTACTTAACGTTCATCTTTGGCTTCTGGTTTGTTAATGGGTAAACTCCAATCACCATTGTTAGTTATCGTGGCAAACTGCCTGGCTCTGCCTGGCTCTTTACATGACCTCCAGACTCTCGCCTTCAGGCATCCAGACTGCCAACATTTTAGCCACTCGTCAGCTTTTCTGGCTCTGGAATAATTCCCGCCCTCCGAATGCCTGGAAAGTACCTCCTTATCCTGAAGAATCGGCTATCTCACCACTAACCTGCCTCCCCCACCTCATGGGGCCACGCCAGTAGCCTTAGCACTTGTGTAACAAGTATGTGAAGGTCTATAAGCAGAGGGGATCGTGATCATGTCTTAGCGGCCTCTCTCTTTCTAGTGCCCAGCACTGGACATGCCCATAAAAAGGTACTTGACCCATATTTGTTGAATAAACTTGGAATGACATCGACTGTAACTCTAAGGTGAGACGCCATTTTCTTGTTCTTGGCTCACCCCTGTAACGTGTGAGGAGAAAAGTGAAAAATGAATATCAGTCCTAGAACTTTGGATATGCAAAATGTGTGAAGGGAGTCAAATTTGTGTCCTTAATTTGTTGTCCCGCTTCGGCCTAGGATAACATTCTGTGGATCTTATTCATTAGTGGTTGTAAGAGAAGTAAGCATTGTGGTTCATCAAGTAACAAACCACCAGGAAGGAAAACAGGAGAGCTGATTCCTGTCCTGGCTTGTCCACTCACTCCTGTAGAGTCTCCATTCCTTCTGTTTCTTTTTAAAGTTTTCTTTTTTAAAATATGGGATAAAAGCCAGACCTGGTGTAATATGCCTGTAATCCCAGCTTTCAGGGGCTGAGGCAGGAAGGTTGCAAATTCGAGGCCAGTCTGGACAGCGAATTTAATAAAATCGAATTAAGTGAATTTAACTTAAGAATTTAAGAATTAAGTTAAGTGAATTTAATTCTACAGTGAATTTAAGGACAACATAATGAGACCCTGTCTCAAATACATACAGAAAAATAGAGTAATCTGCTGGACAAATTCGAAGTGTAAGGTATCATTAGGCATAGACGGTCAATTTCCCAAGAACAAACTCAAATATATTTAACACCAAAAAGTGTGAAGCAAAACTTAGTTTTCTTTCCCCCACCCCACCCTGCCCCAGCACCACAGATCGGACTCAGGACCTTGTGCTCTCCAGGCAGGCGTGGCACCACTGAGCTGCATCCTCTGCCCCGAAACTTAGTTTTCATTGTGATATTTCAGAAAGTCCTTCAGCAAGTGCTTCAGGATCATCAGGATAAGCATCATTTACCATCATACTGTAAATCTGCAAACGCCAGTTAACAGAACATTTCATTTGATTGGATGGTGCATAAACCAGCTTTCAAATGACGTTTTAATATTTTTTTCTGTGCTGAAGATTGAACATGCTAGGCAATCTCTTTGTGTCATGTTTGCCCTGGCACACTAGGGAATAACCTCAAAAGGTTACTACCAAGCCAGCTTTGAGATTTTGTAAAATGGACAGCTAGGGCTAGAAAGGCTTATCCTAGTGCTGTTGGCTTAATCACTGCTTACTGGTCCCAGTGGATTTGGAGCCATGATGTTAGACATCACGATGTGTGGTCAGTGATTCACACCCAAATCACTGTTTTCAAGCCAGAGAACCAAACATTTGGACAGTAAGCCTTGCAAGATCCCTAAGAGGTTGGGCGGTCTTGGGATTACTCTCTTAAAAGGAATTTTGAAGACTTTCATTGACCACCAGCTTGAAAATTTCTGTTTACCACAGTGTTGTAGAAACTGCATTCTAGGAAAAACATCAGTGCTCCTCCAGACTGTCTGGAAATATACGTTGTTGTCTGGGACTGAACAAAAGAGGTAAGATGAATCTACTTGAACACTTTCACCATGGGGAGATCTTGTTAGTTGTTCTGTTCTTAGGCAGGACCAGAAAAGAAAAGGTTTTTGGAAAGCTGTTTTTGGCATGAGAACTGTGCAGTATAATCTCTAAAGAAACAAATCTGGTTTGGATAGAGTAAGAAGGACAAAAAAAAATAAAATAAAACTGATGGAATGAGTTGATCTAAGCCATAAAAAGGCTAGAAATAAGATCAAGAAATAAAAAATCATAGTAGAAGAAGCTCCCAGAGGGAATTTGGGAGAGATTAATCCCATGAGATGCTGATGAGGGGAGCGTTGTGAAAACTTCCTGGTTTTTGACCGGGGCACAAAAGCGTGGTCTGTGGTCCAACAGGTGACCTGTGTGAGAGAAGTCAGTGTAAGGGAGGGCGTGCGTCCTCACCCTGTCCCTGAACAGGCACGTCCTGGTCAGGGCCTTGATTCTCCGGTGAGCTCTGTGGAACAGCAGCTTGGCCAAACCCAGAGCTTGTGGAAACGCAGACCCCGCCCCCAGATCTACTGAATCTAAATCTGCATTTCAGCAGGATTTGTGGGGACCTTGATGCACCTTAGATAGAGCTTCGTCTTTCTTTAGCAAGCTGACCTGGTCTCCTATTTACTTTCCTTGTTTATTTCACTTTTCATCATCTTCTTCCTCAAACTCGCTAAAGGATCATGTATGAAAACCAACCTGTTGGGTGCAGACATCTCTACTTGGTGCTGTTTAAAGTGCAAGCCAGTCTCAGTTCATAAACATCTGAACAAAACTGTTGTATCAGGGCCCAGAAAGGCAGCAGGCAAAAAAAATATAGGCTATAAGGTCTATATTTGTGCCATTTATTTATACAGAGGCTTAAATGTACAGAGTGGTTGGGGAGTGGGTACCTGCCAAGAAAGAAATACAATTCCTGCCCTGTGACAAATATTTTTCATTTTTCTTTCACAACCCTAGGGAATAGCCAGGGCGGGGATGGAATTATGAAATCTTTGAGCCAAAACACGTGTAATGAATAGAAGGAAGCCATGAGTATTTGTTAGGGCCTCCAGATCTCTCTAAAAAAACAAGCAAGACTTTTCCAAACAATAGCCATGAGCTGAGTTTTGCTTTATGTAAAAACAATCCCTGTATCTGAAAGATACTTAAAACATACATACATTGAAATCACAGAAAGCAGATTTCAAAGGCATTTTGGTCAAAGCTAACCATTTATTTAAGTAAATGTAAAAAGGAAAAACATTTCATGGTAAAAAAAATGGTCAAATAAAGTTTTGGATTAACCATATGTTAAAATACTGTGTAGCTACTTAAATCAAGGTTTATCAATATTTCATGTAAAACCTAAGGTAGGTGGTAAAGCAGGATATAAAACTTTACCTTCACTGCCATCTTATTTTTATATAAATAAAAATGAGATCTAAATACACCAAAATATTAATAATCTGTATCTTTGCCTGGTGTGGTGCACGCCTGTAATCCCAGCCCTCGGGAGGCTGAGGCAGGAGGATCGCTATGAGTTCAAGACCAGCCTGGGCTACATAGTGAGTTCCAGGTCAGTTTCAACTACATAGTGAGACCCTGTCTCAACCCCCCCTCAAAATAATAATCTGTATCTTTGAAGTTGGTATTATGAATCATTTAAATTTTATTCTTGGTCCTTTCTAAGTGTTTACAACTAGCGCATGTATCTTTGTAGTCATATTTGTTTTAGTAAAAGTGTGTCATTGACCCCATTAGTTGTCTTTTTCTTTGTATTGCCTTAAGTTACTCTCGGTTTACTTAATTACTTCTCCCAACCCTGAAAAGACAAGGTTTCTAAGCATGACGCTCGTCTCCATTTGAACATTCATGCCGGCTTCCCACACCAAGAAGAGTGTGGAACAGGGCCAGAAAGGTCAGAGTGAGAAGATTTAACTGCTAAGTCACCTCTGCAGTATGTGCCTGTGAGCCTTTGGTCAAGGCTTTGATTTCCCAAACATATCCATTGTTAACTGTGGCCAAACCCACCCTAACGTCCAAAACATGGCTTTACACTATGCAGAAGCGTCCAGAGTGGAAGGAATTTTATTTTTGCTTCAGATTAATAGCTGTTTGCAGTACATAATAATTACATTCTGCGTAAGAAATTGTACATGTACACAACACATCTCAATGCTGGTTTTTTTAGTCCTCCTCACTTCCTTTACTTCCTCTTCCCTCCATCTCTTGGTCCGGAGTAGAAGGAACTTTTAAGGACCATCTGACCCATTGATTCTTAGTCTGCACACTGAAGTCACCCAAGGAGCTTGAAAAAGTCTTCACACCACAGTCCTATTCGCAGAGATCTTGATGAAATAGTGAAAGAGTGTGGGCAAAGCAACCAGAAAATGGTTTAAAATGGAGCACCATGGGTTAGGGAAACAGAGCTCTCATCCGAAGGTCACACACACACACGCACACACACACACACAACCGCACACACACTGGTGGAAGCTTCCCCAGGTCTACACTGTTGTCTCCAGTGTTCACCAGCTGCATCACCGGCTTCCAGAGTCTGGGCAGGCTGAGTAGTCACAAGATTGTGTTCCAGGACTGTGGAGGACGGGAGGAGCAATTTAAGTGGCACAGTACAAATCCTGACCCCACAGTATTATCCCTGCTTCATGGCTAAGCAACCTGACTCACGTTCATTTATTTGCCCAAGTAATCTCAACTAGTAAGTGTAAGTGGTTAGGCCGAGATGCTTACTCTAAAGCCTCAGTCTTTTAACCTCAAGACAGAACAAACATGAATACATTTTTAAAACTTTTTTTTTGGTTTTGCTTTGGTTTGGGGAGGTTGTTTGTTTGAGTGTTGTTGTTGGTTTTTTGAGATCAAGTCTCGCTATGTAGTTAAGGCTAGAACTATGTAGCCCCAGTTGACCTTGAACTCACAACAACCCTCCTGGGCCAGGGATTTAGCTCAGTGGTGCCGCTGCCTGCCTTGAAAGCACAAGGTCAGGAGTTTGATCCCCAGTACCAGAAAAACAAAACAAAACAAAACAAAACAAAACTCCTGCCTCAGCCTCCCACTATACCCAGCTTAAAACAATTTTTAAATGGTGTCACACTTACAGAAAAGATAAGTAACAGAGATAGCACAGACCACACACACACACACACACACACACACACACACACCTATCTTTGCCCGATTTTAACATTTCCCTACTTTCAAGCAGGGTACATTTGTCCAAATCAACACTAGTAGAGTACTATTAACTAAACTACAGTCTTCATTCAGACCTCACAAACTTTTCAACTAACGACCTTTATTCCAGGATCCCACATCACACTCACTATTAATACATTTTAATATTACACCAGAAGAAACGCCACAGGTGACACAGGACAGTTCATGACCAAAGGCAGACGGTGTAAGTAGTGTCCTCCCTGGGTCAGAGGTCTGGACACGAATCTCAGAAGAGATGGGCTCTGAGATGGGCCTAGAGGGGTGTGTGGTTGGTTCCTGGGGGACTGGGATGGAGCAGGACTTCCAGCTCTCAGCTGTGGCTCTGTGCTTGCTAACTGCACGAGGTACTTGCAATTTACCTGAGACAAAAGGCATAAAGGTCTAACTATGAACCAAGGGACCAGAGAGGACCCAGAGGTTTAACATTTTGTGCACAAGAGCAAAGTCTCTTCTGGGGCCTGGAGCTCCCCTTCTGGCTCTGCACATGGGAACTACACAAAACCTCAGAACTGAGGTTTATTTCTAAAGCAGGTTCTCAAGCATAAGGCAAGAAACTAACAAAATAAATGCTGATGGAGAAGCTTGGCCTGGAGGCTTCTTGAGGCTGATGAAGCAGGAGGGTCCCAGTCAAGAAGGACAAAAGCTGTTGGTTTCTCAGCAATGCCTTGACACCTTTTGGGGAAGGCTTTCTGTGCTTGCGAGATCGCTGGTCTTTGAATTGGACTTGGCTCCCAAAAAAGGCTGAGTGGTGTGCATCCATTCCAACTATATTTAACTGGGAATAAATGCCAGCTTTAGCTCTTCAGCTAAGATAAAAAATTTTCCCTTCTCCTCCTCTTCTGCCTCAGAGCCAGTCCTGCAGTGAGTGAAGGTGAAAGGCCAAGACACGATGTGCACGGAGGCCCTCGTGTGACCTTGCCCAGGAGCACCAGCCTCCTGACCTTGGCCCCTGGGTCCTTTGCTTGCCTTGATCAAGTCCTGGTTCAGTTATGTCTTCCTCGTCCACCGCTCCACCACCGTGATGGCTCACAGTGATTTGGCAACTACAAAATGAGTAGGGGCCAAGAAAAGCTCCAAACATCTACCTTCTCTGTAGTTGCACTTGCTACAGATTTGGGTCCCAACTTCCAGCTCTAAAACAAAACTGAATCTGAACAATTCTCCTTCCAACCCCCTGGTGAGAGCCCAAGTTCAGCAGGTAGCAGCCACGAGGGAGGAAAACAGAACCCTAGACCCAGCCACGTGCAGGACGGCCTGGCGCAAGGTACCCTCTGCTCTAGCTCGTCTGTTGAATGGTAAATTCAAGAATCTGATGATTTAGAAAGAAGAGGAATTCAAGATCCTCTTGGATTTCTGACAGGAATTTGAAACCAAGGAGTGGAAAGACGATGGGAGAACAAGGAAGCAGTCCAGAGAGACGTGTTAGACAGAATACAGCAGAACGCTCCTGGTCATCATTTCCTGTGTCTCTTCTGGCTCCTCAGACATCCTGGGCCACTGGTGGCGAACCTATGGCACGCATGCTGCAGACGGCTGTTTGTAGCACTGAAAGCTCTAAAAGGTTCGCCATCACTGTCCTAGACATTCAAGTAAGGTAACAGCTCAGAATTACTTCTAAAAACCTGAGCCCTGATTTTCTCACATAAAATAAAGGAATTTCAGCCAGTGAATAGTCTACAACCCTGACCACACACAGCCCCATGAGGGAGGTTTTTGTTTGTTTGTTTGTTTTCTTATTCTTTTTTGGTACCAGGGATCAAACTCCAGAACTTTTGCTTGCAAGGCAGGCGATGGAACCACTGGGCTAAATCCCTGGCCCTATGAGGGAGTTTTTGAAGTGCAGTGCCTGACCCCAGCTCTGGAGCTGGCATGGAACCAGTCATCCCTCACTGTCATTTCTTTTTTAAGACCCTGCAGGTGGTTCAAATGCATAGCCAGGCTGGAGAAGCTCTATGACAGGTGAGGATGGACTCGCTCTTTCACGTTCTGTGATCCTGAGAAATAATAAGTAACTGCTTTTTTGGCATGGCATCCCTGGGCAGAACCCAATTCAAGCATTCCTATTAAAATGACCAAAAATTTCAAGGAAGGTCAAGGACTTTTAATGAAGTCTCTTCCCCCCTTGGCAAAAGGAAGTTGGAGAAAAGACAGTTGGAGATGATGACAGGGCTAATGAGTAAATTTTCAAGTAGAAACTGCACCAGACTCTCACAGGAGCAGAAAAAAGTCAAAATTAAGTTGTTATGAATACCCGGAATACAGCAAGCTCAGCCCCAGGTGTGGCTGGGCTGTCCTGACCATCATGCAATTATCCAGCTGACCTCCAGAGTGGGTGCAGGCCCCGGAGTAATCAGCGGCCAACCTCAGTTTGCCCTCCTGGGAGGACACCAAGGCCAATTACACTAAAGGTCACCAGGGTTTGACAAGAATGGCGGCCAACCTGGGCCTCATGGAGTGGTAAAGTCACCAGCCTGGGCAAGCTGGTCACAGACTGAGCGCAGACTGAGAGATTGGGCAATAGCTGGTTACAAAACCAAAGTCCAAGGCAGAAGTACATCTAGTACCTCATATCAGATGCCCAGGGCATTACAACAGTGCAGGCTTTATCCAAACAGAAAGATCTGTGGCATTCCCCAGGTGATTCCAGTGGCCAGGATGCAAAATGTAGCACTAAACCATTCCCGGGCTCTGCAAGGAGGTGGTGGGGTGGTGGAACAGACAAGCTCGTGGGCCGTGGCCAGGATTGCTAAGAAGCAAGGAGGAGACGGAAGAGAGGCCAAGACCTGGACATGTAGCATGTTTTCAGAAATTACTTGCTGCTGCCTTTCAAACTTAGTGCCATTATCAAGTCTCATTTATCTATTCATCCAATCGCCCCAATCACTAATGCTGTCTCGTTTTAGGGATGTGAAAATCCAGTTTGTCCTCAGAGCAGACACTTTCTAGCAGGGACGAAAGACTCACGGATATGTTATGGGGTAACAGAATGTGATTGTCCTAAGGGTGGGTGGGACATCCATGAATGCATTAGTGGCTTTGTCAGAAAAGAAAGACGCACGTGATGCCCTGTGTCATCTCAGAACTCTACAGAGTCCTCACCAGCAAAAAGGCCCTCACCAGGCGTGGTGGTCAACCTTGACATCCCAGCCTCTAGAAGTGTAAGCTGAACAAGCCCTATTCTTTATAAATTACCCAGTCTGTTGTATTCAGCTATAGCAGTAGAAACAGAAACAAATGGACCTCAGTCAAGTGGACTGGGAGAAGCAACCCAGCTACAGGGGACATGTGCATGGGGGTGCAGGACAAGAGCCTTTGGGGATCTGAGAACAGTCTGCAGCTGGGGCCTGGGATCTGAGACGGTCTACTGGGAAGAGCTGCCAGCATCCACTCAGAGGTGTAGAACTTATCTTGTAGTGGATAAGAAAGAACTGAAGTCAGGACGGCGACATGATCTGATTGGCAGGAAGATCTGTACCGCAGCTGTGCGCCAGGCAGTTGCCAGGAAGGGAAAACCTTGAGGAGATCAAGAATATCTCCTTGCCACCTGCACCACATCCTGCTTTGGGAGGAAAGGAGGAGAGAAGTGGGTTTCTGCTGAATCCCCAGCCACTCACTACTTCTCCGTAGCTGCCAGGGAAGGAGCTGCCGTGGTCTCTACTGCGTTCTCCATTGCTCACATGCATAAAAATGGAGAGCCAGTTTTTAATGTGCAGGCAGTGCAAAACCTTGCCTTCCAAATAAGATCTAAGCTTCTCTTTGTTGCCCCTTATAAAATAACAAGCTCCATAGTCCAGAGTAAAAAAACCAAGAGCTGAGCTTTGAGCTGCAAAGGTCTGATTTCCAGGTGGGACAGGAGGGTTCCCTGAGTGAGTTCCTCTTCTACCTCCCACACGCTCACTCTGCCTTTGCTTTGATGGTCATTTCTTCAACTCCCAGCCCAGCATGATTCCCAGCACTATTTGGGTCAAACTGCTGCTCCCTTTCCGCTGTTTCTTTACAAGAAAGCAGCACAGAACCCCCAGGTGTGTTGATGCAACAACCATTTCCAGTGATAGAGCATAAAGCCCTGGGTTCAATCCCTTCAGGGACAAAGAGAAAAAAAGAAAATGTTATGCTATACTTAGATCGATAAAAAAACAGTCTCTGTGTGTGAGAAGAGACAGACACGCAGACACTCTGCCTGATGGTGAGTGTTAGAGAGAAGCACTGTTTATCCCACTGGCTTGATTAGTGAATTCCAGACAGCTATTAGAACATAAATCATGCTTTCGGGCAACTCTGTCTATTTATGTCATGACGAAGCCTCCACAGAGAGCCCAGACAATGCTTGTTATCGTCACCCACACTCGCCAAATGTTTGGATAAATAAAGATGGTGCATGAAATTCCCTATCTGTCGCTTGAACACAAACTGACACGGAACAGAACACTAATGGGCCGCGTTTCATTCCGTGGCTCCCATGACCAATAAATAACACAGGAAGAGGAAGACCTCCCGGGACGGGTTTGGGTGAGGATCTATTCTCTTGCTCTGCTGTGCTCCCCTTGGCCTCTATGTGGGCACAGCAGATCAACCGGAGCCCACAGTTTAATGGCATTTCAGGAACCTAAGACCTGAGCGGTGGCCAGAATTGTCCTCTTGTAACCGCTGATTTAATCTAAGTCAACACCACCTCTGCATACAGGCCACTGAGTCCTCTGAGTGCCACTGTGTTTGGTCACGTGCTCTCTGGCACCATGCCTGTCCACACGTGCCACTCTCTCCTTCCCGGGATTTGTGAGATCAGATTTCTGGAAACATTCACTCACCTCATTCTGCGTTAGATGTGGCTCTACCACAGTTCTCTACATGTTTGTTTTTGCTATTGCATTCCGAGTTTGTTGAGGTTGAGACTACATTTTCAGCACAGAGCCTATAAATATAAGAAATGCTCCATGCAGTTTAGTAGCCTAACACACCGATAGCGTGCATTTGTGAAACCATGTGTGCTGCTAAGGAAGAAGATGAAACATAAGTCTTTCCTCTTTGTGGATAAGTGACCCAGCTGTATATACAGCCCGTGTCCTTGGTCACAACAATCTGAGCTACCCCGCAGGAAACAGGTTCCAACTTTGCACATCAACTGTTGGACTTTAAAATCTAGACACCCACCTGCAAATCCCCTCTTGTGATCTTGTGACCTTGGTCAAACTACTCCAGGTTGTTTTCCTTGCCTGTAAGCAGAGTTTATAATAATGCCTGGAAAATACAAAGTATCATTCAAATTCTTTCCGCATGGCGTTGCCATGGTTACCGTTGAGAAGATGGCAACTATCCTGATTCCTCAGCCAAAGTTAGTCCTTGCTCCCGAATATCAAATCGTTGTTGGAAGATCATATTGGTCATTGTTTCTATTTTCCTGGGGGATTGCATCTCGAGTAGGGAACTGGGTCTTTTGCATGCATTTTATTATACTCCTCGTGACTTTGCTTTGCATTCACTGGAGCTCAGCTATGGCCCAGCACTGTCCTTGGAGGCCACACTGTTGGGACTAAGTTTGCTGTGATCACTGGGTTTGCATCTGAGCAAAACTTCTATAATGAGCTCTTCCTGGCACAGTGAGCAAAAACTAATCCTACCATAAGATCTAACCGGTCCTCACTCAGATTTCTGTGCTGCCTCAGCTCAGCCTCTGTGAGGTGAGGAACAAAAAGGGAAAGCCAAAACTAACAGTGAGAATGAGGGTCCCAGGACTCCTCTCTATAAAGAGGACGTATTGGGTTTTAAGGAGGCATATACTAAACATCGCCAGGCTTCCTCCTGTTTATAATTGTTAACAAGTTGCAGAGGGACTCATGGTAATTATCACCCGGGAATACACCGGAGAGAGTACAGCTCTAAAGTTAACTAATTCCTAGAGTCAGGTAGTTTGACCAGGAAGGTCAACGTGCGCAGTGCATAAAACAGTAAGATAATCATAAGCAGCAAGGCAGTGAGTGCACCTAAGAGGTTGGAATGGCTTCGCCCAAGAAGGAGGACTCACATCCTCATTAGGGGTTGCACATTTCTAAATTTTGTGCAGCTACTAATTGTGTGATTTGTGATTAGCACCCTCTAGATTACCAGCACGTGGAACCAGAGACTGTAAACCTGCAGCAGAGTAGAAGTTAGAAATCCTTTGTTCCTTGACAAGCACTTGGGAAGAGCTGGCTGAATGCCTGGCACCGCAATAGGGTCTCTGAGTTCCCGGCCCCGAGGGGGACGTAGACGTGTAGGACACTAAGGTGAAAAGGACAGCCTGCCCGGTGCGCACCGAGCATCAGGAGAGCACAGAGAAATGAGACGCTAATTCTTCCTGGGGACACGGGGAAGGCTGTCTTTAAGGATGTGGCTTTTAAGCTAAGTCTTGAGAAGTTCAGCAGACTGAGCAGTGCAGAAAGGGCATTCCAGGTGAAAGAGAAAAGCCAGAGCTTTTGAATCCCTGCTCGCCAAGAGGCTGAGAGAGCCCCTCCAGAGCATGCGCCAGGCCAGCTGGCCAGGAACCGTAAAGCCAAGCAAAACAGGAGACAGGAGAGCCACAGCGGAAGCAGGCCAAGCCTTGAGAGAGCAGGGAGGACAATGGGACAAAGTTCAGGTCACACAGTCACAGCGTCAAGAGGTGAGAAGCTGGCACAACAGGCACAAAGAAGACTTGGAGGAGATAAAGCCTCTTGTGTATTGGTGGCAGCCACTTGTGAGTGGGTCTGATTTAACAGCAGGGGAACAGAACAAACAAGTTCCAAGGCCCAGAGATGGCGTTCGGGGAAGAGTAAATGTTCGGCAGAGCAAGAGTAAGCGCTCTTGGCCGGGAATTTAACTCCGTGGCACTGCGCCTGCCTCGCAGGCTCAGGGTCCTCAGTGTGATCCCTGGTACCAAAGGAGAAAAAAAAGAGTAAGTGCTTTCGTGGAAGTGGGGGGCCAGGAGGAAAGCCCAAAGAGTGGGGCAGGAGCCAGTAATAGAAAAAAATAGGGAACTGTCACGGAACTGTGTCGGTTGAGTGGACCCAAATTAATGCAGGCTCTTGTGTACAAGGAAACACTTGCCAAACATCTCATAACAAGAGAGCTTATTGAAGTTCACACAACAAGCAGGTGGGTGAAGGGAAAAAGAAAAAAAACAGCAAAGAGGTAAAGTGAAACAGGAAGAAATGGTGAAGGAAAAAAGGGCCCTTCATAACTCAGGCTTCCAGTGCTTAGAGGGTCAGACACTTCTGATCCAAGATGGCTGCCACTGTCCCCACTGATGTCAGTAACCTGCCACCTCGGGCATAGCACCCTCCTCAGTTTAATCCTGGATAATTAGGGTGGTCCTAAACTCAAATTCCAATTGTCATTAGGGTGGAGGAGAAGGGAGTGACTCATCCCCTTTTTTTTGTAGTACTTTAAACTGGGGAGTGATGTAAAATTACCTTCTAGAAAGTTCCTTGGGCAGCACCTTGGAAGACAAACAAGAGTTGTTTTTAGTTTTTTCAATACAAGACCTTGCTGTGTAGCACAGGCTGGCCTTGAACTCACTTCGATCCTCCTGCCTCAGCCTCTGAGTGCTGAGATTACAGGCGTGCACCACCCCACCCGGCAAGAGTGATCTTCCTCAAAGGGTGGTAAGCATCTCACCTCCACCAGAACATCCTTGGATGCTTGTTTTAAATGAAGAAGAACTATTGGAGCTCCACTCTAGACCTACTGAATTTTAATTCAGTGGAGAGACCTAGGAATTTGCATTTTTATCTGATTTCTCCCTGGTAGTTGGGGAACACACAAGAGTCTGCCAGCAGTTGGATTCTAGTGGTAGAAAACAAAAAAGAAGCAGTCAAGGGCAATCATCTGGGCAAGAGAAGACTGGGCCTGTGCCGAAGAGGACAGAAAGTAAGGAGATGTGTAAGTGAAGAGTCTGCCACACCACACAGGTATGTGACAAGTACACACTGAATATATAAATGGATTAACAGACTATATAGTAATCAGGTTCTAGAGGCTCGTGGGATAAAAAGAGGGGTCAGAATATTAGATCAAATTGTATGAGCTGGGGGCTGGGGATTTAGCTCAGTGGTACTGCCACCTGCCTCGCAAGTGCAAGGTCTTGAGTTCAATCCCGGGTACCAAAAGCAAACAAACAAAAAGAGCTGGGTGTGGTGGCACATGCTTGTAACCCTAGCACTGGAGAAGCTGAGACAGGAGGGTCCCCATGAGTTTGAGGCCAGCCTGGGCTACATAGTAATACCTTGTCTCAAAAACAAAACAAACAAGCAAACAAACAAAAACTATACAAAGTGGGGCCGGGGATTTAGCGCCGCGGTTCTGCTGTCTGCCCCGCAAGTTCAAGCATTCAAGTTTGATCCCAGGTACAGAAAAAAAAAACTACAAAGTGACCATTGTTGCATTAGCAAAATGATCGGGAATTCATGTAATTATGAAGTCAATGAAAGCCTGTCAAGTACTAACTAGGTAGCTTATGAAGTCATGTGCCACTTATTTTTCACAACCAATGGTGGCTCCAGAGGGTCATGAGGACTTTAGCTCCCCTCCCTATCTTTTACAGTCCGTAGAGATTTGGCGCAGATCAAGAAGAAAGATATGCCACGTAAGGGTACGAGATCCCAATGATGAGTGTAACTGTACTGTATACTTAAGAAGTACCAATAAACTCAATAAGATTTTTCAAAAAGGAAAAAGATACAGTGGCTGGATATGCGCGCAGGCTCGCCGAGCAGCTCTGGGAGTTGTACGAGAGGGGACGCCCCTTTCCAAATGAGACTGTGCAGAGGATTGCGAAGAAGGCTCCCTTAAGCTCCCTTAAGGATTCTCCTGGGCAACTTGGCTGAGGATCTGATAATCCTCAAAAATGGCGGATAACTGAGACGGAAGAAGGGTTCTGCTGCTTTTCCTCCATCCTCATGGAGAACCCAATGTACAAGAAATGGATAAATCTCGCCGCTTTGAGAATTATAAGGACCTGCGGCTGGATTTCAGGGAATTTAGTCTGAGAGAGCCAATTCAGTATCCAAAGTGAGGAGTTTTCCTCTGCTCCCAAAGTGCCAAGCTTTCAAGAAAAACCCTCTCTTTTCATCATCCTTAAATGGAAGCCAGGTCAACAGATGGAAGGATAAGGGGTTGTGTCTGCTCGAGTCAGAGCTGCGTTTATTTGCGAGGCACCGCACTCCTCCCGACGGTGGGGACAGCCTGATGTGACTTATTCCAAAGGAGATGGAGGCGGGCTCTGTCTCTGCTCATGACTGTAAGGCCTTCATGCCTGTCCCTGGGAATTATTGGATAGCCATTGGCAAAAGCTTTGCAGGGGTTGCAAGAGGCTGCCTCTGTTACGGGGACCAAGTGTCAGAGGATCTCCAAATGCCCAGCCAGGAAGTCTGGATTTCCCATCAGCATCCTGCTGCAGCAGACCCGTTTCTATGGGTTTTTTACTGTTTGCACTTTTATTGTACACTCCTCCTGTGTGTGCTCTCAGAAGTGCAGCATGGCATTTTGGCAAGAAATTGCAAAAGGCACAGCCCGTTCCTTCCCGGAAGAAGTCCTCTCAGGGATGTGAAGCAGACCCAGCCCAAGGCCCTGGCAGCCCCTCTCCAGATCAGCAATGTGAATCCTGAGCCAACCATCAATGGGAGTTTGGTGCTGCCAGAACTGCTGCTGGCTCCTGGCAGGGCTGGCTTCCGGAAAATCCCCAGCCCGTGGAAAGGAAGAGAGGCAAGGAGCCCAGGAGGGAAGAGCAAGAGAGGCTGAGACATAGAAACTCATTTCCCCCATCTGGGAAGAGGAAAAGAGCAGAACCAAGGCTCAGTGAAGCCCCTGCACCCCCCCAAAGCCGAAGGACACTCGGAGGGGGTCCATGACAGGAAGTAGGCGCTGCAGATCTTCTGGTTCAGAACCCTGGATTCACAGCTGAGAAAATGAACCCAGAGGAATTTAGCTGTCTCTGCACAACACTGCCAAACAAACCCGGTACATGTTTAGCATTCAGGATTTCCGATCTTCAGATCCATCAGTTTTGCAAGCCCAGAAGTTCTCCACCTGGGCTTCCTGGAGTTGCTATCCAAAAGAACCCATCTCCGGCCCCACCCTGGAGATTCCGGCTGAACCGGTCTGGGGTTTTTACAGATGCCCAGGGGATCCTCAGGTGCCACCAGGGCTGGGAGCCCCTGCCCCCTGCCAGGTGCAGCTTGAGTCTGTTCCACTTCGCTCTGTAATGAGTGAGCCTTGTGCTAAGGGCTGGAGCTGTGGAGATGAATCGTCTCTCCTCTTGCCCGAAGCTGCTCAGCATCTGGCAGAAGTTCGTACTATTTAGAGCTCATTACAACAGCACAGTGCTGTAGAGTAACAATATGAAGGAGTAACAGCAGTGGTTGTATAGGATGGTTGATGGAAGTGAGGTGAGAGCCCACTTTTACAGGACTGCAGGAGTTACCTGAGAGGACAAGGGGGCCAAGGACAGGACCACATAGTGCCCCCCACACGCACTGGGAATCAAACTCAGGACCCTGCACTTGCCAGGCAGGTGCGGTGCCACTGAGCTAAATGCCCGGCTCAACAAAGATATTGCCTTTTATGGAAGCCATTTCCAGAGTGGTGGCAAACTGCTGAGAAAATGCAGAAAAATGACAGCAAGACCTATAATTTTGGAAAATAATCCTAATGCTGGTATAAACAATGGCCTGGAAGGGGAAGAAGCCAGAGGTGGGGAGACCTGTTGAAAGGGAAGAAAGGAAAGATGAGGACCGGCCCAAAAAGGCCAGGCACATGGCAGGGCGGACTGAGGAGAGGCCAGTCAGCCCTGAATTCTGGTCTCTGCCATGGGCTCACCGCGTTTAGCAGTGGAACCGATGGGACCAAATGGCTGGTTGGCCAACGGGCCGGAAGGCCTGATTCCCAATGTTTCCTCCCCGTTCCCCTCTTGTCTAAGCTCTGAACTGGACAACTCCCTAGGTGCTTTGAAAATCTAAATTTTTTAATTGAAGGAAAGAAAAGAGTTCAGCAAGTTCATGCTCTCATTCTCAAGTGCAGGAAAGTAGTGTTCCTGAGCATACTCTTCCTTTTTTTTCTGCAGGGGAATTGCTGTCCCTTCAGACTTCTGCTGAAAATCACCTGCTCTCTGCAGTTGTCGTTGGCACCTGCAGACTCAGGGTGTGTCCCCATCACGCTTTTGGGTTCCTCTGTCAGTATTTAGGGAGTGGTTCCAGGCGGTCAGTACTTATTTCTTTTACCCACAGGTTCCCCAACACCGTTCCAACGTGAACTGTCAAAATTCTGGTTAATCTTCCAGCTCTTTAAAAAGGATAATCTGCCAGATGTGATGAACACCTATAATCCCAGCACTCCAGAGGCTGAGGCAGGAGGGTTGCCTTGAGTTCAAGGCCAGCCTGAACTACACAATGAGACCCTGTTTCGAAAATGCAAAACAAAACAAAATAAATAAGTAAATAAAAGAAAAAGAAAATAACCTGTGATGATTAAAGTCAGCAATCCCCAGGGGTGACGGGACTCCCCCGGGAGATTTCAAAAGACGGGAACATTGATTCTGTCTCCCGTCCTAACACTCTCTTTGCACAAGAGGTGTTTGATGAAGTTCACTGAATGAAGGAATGAATGCTGAAGGTCAAATTCAAGAACTCTAGGGGAATGCTCTGTAATAACAACAGTACTGACATTTACGGGACGCTGCAGTCCCTCTCCTACAACACAGAGCCTCGGATCGGCTGTGGAGTCAGCGGAATCACGAGGCTGGAGCGCTGGCCGGAGGAGCCAAGCCCAGGCAGTGGGATCCAGCCTCACCACAAGGCCTCCTCACCAGGCTGGGAGCTACACTTTGTGCCCTGCTTCTGGGAAGTCTCTCAGAGAAGACTCTAAGCTAGGAGGGGGTGGAAGGTGGAACTGAGCCCACTCTGCCCAGAAAGAGGGATTTGTCACTGTCACCTGCGAATTTCGCCCTGAGGCTGAGCCCTCTCCTCAGCCTCCTTTTTCTTCTGGGAACCGTGGGTCTTAGCCGGCTGATAGGAAGAGGGATCTGATTAGCTTCAGGCAGGCACTGGCCTTTGCCAGCCTAATCCTCCCAGGAGAGTGCTCTTTTTGAGCGCAGCAAGATTAATGGCAATCTCTGGTGCTACTGAAGGGGAAAATTTAGGCCTCAGCAGCACCCACTGTCTCCCCTGCCGTGAAGCAGACAAGTCCAGATCTTGTGTCTAAATTGCAGAAGGGACAAGGACACCTAGAATTGGCAGCACAGTCAGAATCCTGCTGGAGGGCAGTGCTGCTGAAACCAAAAACAATAGCTGCGTTTGGAGCAATCTCTCTGCACTTTCTTCTTCCCCTGCAGCATTTCAAAGTTCAGGCTTTGGGGTGAGGGAAGCTGGGTGGGTACAGGTGGAGAGTGTGAGAGGGAAGAGAAGGTGGAGGAAAGAGCCCTTCCTGAACACACGTGTACGTCAAGGTTGGACGTGGCATTCCTCTTGAGGAGCCAGAGGGGCACAACCTCCCGAGGAAACTCCTCCCGAGACTGCTGGCCCACCTCCTCCCCCACCACACCCCTTCCCCAGCCCAGCCCCACTGTCCAGGAAGGGCTCCTGCCCAGGCAGGAGATCCACAGGCCGGGTCGCTATGGGCATGATATCTCCAGGCAAGAAAGCTGCTCTTCCTGCCTGTCAGCCTTAAACCATGGAAGCATTCTGGGGTGCAGGCCAAGCTGATACCTATAAGGTAGG
>NW_022900914.1:18154113-18192059 GCF_012274545.1 Fukomys damarensis
TGCACAAGCTGGAAAAAAAAAAAAAAAAAATCACTCTGAGGGCCAGAAAAGAAGTCAGCCAGAATCAAAATGCCAAGTAGGTCAACCTGTTCTCTCCAGGATGATGACTGAAGCCTGTAGAATTTTTTCTCCATCCTGCTGCTTTCTCTGATTCCAGTCTAACAGCCAGATTCTCTGTGCCTTAGATGTCAACTTTAACTGGCAGCATTTCTGGACCAGAGCCCCAGCCCAAACCACTTAAATTTCCAATGGAAAACGTTGCTGCACCTCCGGATTGCACTTCTGCGACTCGGATTTGAGAAGGGTGCTGTAACCTCTGCCTCCCCTGACCTAGCTGTAGAATTTCCCTGCCCCGCCTGAAGGTCCTTGCATTCTCTAGGCCCTAGCCCCAGAGTACTCGGTGTGTTCACGCAAAGCCTCCTGGGAGATTGTCCCAGCAAGCAGAGGGTTCTGGGTGAATCCCGGGTCTCATCCTGAGATTCCTCCCTTCCCTGGGGCATGATCCATCAAACAACAAAGCCATTTTCCAAATACTTCGACGCTCCTCCGAAGTGCCTCCTTCAGGATGGATTGGGCAAGCAATAGCTCTAAGCCAGCTCGTGGGCACTGGGAATACACCGTGAGTAAGGCTGGAGAGAGGAAATGGTAAGTGCAAACACCTGTCTCTCTTGGGAATGGAGAACTGACTGTAAAACGTGGTGCTGCCCCTTGGAGATAGCTTTAACTGAAAACTCTCAAACTGCTACCATCCTGAGATTTTTTTCCAAGCCTCACTTCCTGTCTTCACTGCATTTAGTCTTCTGGGTGTCGCCCCAGTGACAAGGGGGCTAAACTTGGTTCTTCGTGGCATTGCACCTCGAGCCCGGGAGAGATGTGCAAGAGGAAGACCTAGGTAGGCAGCAGGGAGGTCCAAGCCACACCATGCTCCTTTATCTCTTGGTGTTTTCCTCTGTCCAAAGCGTGCACTTGCAGTCTGTCACCTGCCCTCTCCCTGCAGAAGCCGGTCAAGAATAGCAACTGTTCTGAAACCAGCCTGAGAGTCTGGACCCACTTCTGAGGGTTTCCAAGCCAGTGCAGCTGAGGCTACCCTGCCCCTGTGCCTTTAAGGAAAGGATGCAGGTGGCTGAGCTCATCTTTCGCTGAGCTCACTGTGCAGAAGGTGTGGTCTCTGCTTCTTAATATTTTTCTTGTGCTGCCAGAATCTGAAGACGTGGAGGAATTATTGCAAAACAGCTCACCTTGCCTCTCCACCTGGGAGAACAGAAAGGTTGAACAAACATCAGAGTCTTAAGAAGTCTTTATATTCAGAGCAAGAATAATAAAGAGGCGTTTTCCTTCCGAGCTGGAAGCAATCCTCAGTCCTTGGGCCCCAGCAAGGGCCAATGTTCTGGGAAGTTCCGGACACCAAGGGCAGCCACCCAGCAGTGAGACCTGAGCTACACACGCACTGCTCCCCACTACCCCTCACAGCAGCTGGGTTTGCAGTAGTGAAGGGTGCTAACCCTAAGAACTTGGTCTCGAATTTGGTTATCAATGCCACTTATCAGCGCCATCTGCAGCTGCTAGCAATGTGGTCTTAGACAAGTTACTTAATTTTTCTGAGACTCAGTTTCTTCCGTTGTAAAATGAAGTTGGCAACAGTACATACTTCATAAAATTGATGTGATGATGACATTAGAAGGCCAACGGAAGTGTGTATAGCACATCGCATGGCCCGTAACTGGGGCTCAATAAATGGCCGAGCAATGTTGTGGGTCTGGAGTGGGAAGCCAGTCACATCCCCTGAACGGTCATTGTCTACTGGCCGATTTTGCCTATTGAAATCCCCCATCCTTTCCCCTTCTATTTAGTACTCACATCATTCTTTCATTTATTTAGTTAGATTTTTTGGAGACAGGTTCTCTCTGTGTAATTCAGACTGGCCTCAAACTCACAGCGATCCTCCTGCCTCAGACTCCATCTTTCTTTTTTTTTTTCTTTTGGTACTGGGGTTTGAACTCGGGACCTTGACTTGTGAGGCAGGCAGTAGCACCACTGAACTAAATCCCCAGCCCTACATCATTCTTTCTTGATTGGTTTCTCCCACCAAAATTTAAAGCTCACTGAGGACATAGGTTAAGGTTCAAAGGTCAACAGGTGAGTTCTGATGCTTATGGGTATCAGTATATAGGAGACATGAATCTACTGTTTACTAATAATTCTCCTTACCTGCCGCCTGATCCTCATGGGGTATTAAACCCAGCCTTTAGATCTTGCTGCTTTGCATGACTGGGCTCAACTATGTATAAGAATTTTGCAAAGCAAGGGCTGGAGATTTAGCTCAGTGGCGCTGCTGAGTTTGATCCCCAGTACCAAAAAACAAAAAACAAAAGAAAGAAAGAAAATCCACAATGAAGAATTTTGCAAAGCAAAAAGATACATCATACCAATTTGCCTTTCAATTTCTGTTCCTCTCAAATGGCTTTCAAGGTGCAAACTCCCCCAGCAACAATCATGTGCAAGGCAAACAAATTAAGAACTTTTGCTGAGCAGATATTAAATGAATCTCTGGGATGTAGTAAAAGACATATCCAAGGGTGTATTCTTCCCCTGGATTTCCTTCTGGCTCCCAGCCTTAGGTTCTGAGCCGAATAAGCCCTCAAATGGAGGTTCCTCTGGGATAAGGAGAGAAGACACGTTTAACTCTGGTTGCGAATTGCCGCTGGATACTTTGCATTCCATCACGCCATGGGTCAGGCTGCATCCCCAGGTATGGTGGTGTGTGTAAGCCATTGCCCCTAATAATAACAAAAGCCTGTAATACGGAGTCTGTAAGGCACAGAGCCCCTCAGTAATAAAAATCTGCAAATAACCCAGGAGTTGGCTTTATCCTCTTTCATCAGCATTCCGGGGAGCGCATGCTGAGCTTTTCCCTTCCGATCTTTTAGGAAATGTAGTGATAATGAGCGCGTGGGGAAGGCAGGTGGCAGATGAATAGGGGTGGTTATTATAGGCCGGGGTAGTTGCATTTAAAAGAGGAGTTGGCTTGAAAAGGAAGCGAGGGTTCAGCCTGGCTCATAACGGCTCCGAGGGAATCAGGTTCCAGACACAAGGTCCAGAGCGAGCAGGGATTTATCCTTATTCACGTTGGTATAAGACCAGGGAAAGTTCCTCAGTGCCAGGTGTAGACTGACTGCCGGAGGGGAGGGGCCCTGAGGCCACAACGGGACCTCCTCTCTCATGAGGGAGGACTCCGTCCTCTGTAAGGCTCACAGGCTGGAAAGGAGGCCTTGTGTGAGCGGTGCAATGGCCGGCTGGTCGACTTCCTGTCTTCCAAAGTCATTTCCTCTGGGAAGCCCTGCCCGGCTCAGCCAACCAGCTTGGTGGCCCAGGTCACCTAGGAAGCTCTGTTGCCCTCCAAATAGCTCACTCACAGTCCCCACAGTTAAGACTTGTGTCTGGCAGGTGTTTTCAGGGAGGAGGAGGAGGAGGAGGAGGGTGGGAAAGAACAGATGGAAAGGTCTCTGTGCTGATAATCGGTGCCCTTCACCGACCTTTCACCTGTTCATGGCCGCCAGCCTGGTGAGACTTCCTTCAGAGCAAACTTTGCCCCTTCCCTGTCTTATACCCCTGCTTTATTTTTCTCCACAGAAATGACGTTTGACATAATTTATTTTATGTTTATACATTTACTGTCTCTTTCCCCTGGGCTGTGAGGTTTGAAAAGGCAGAGTTTTTTGTCTGTCTCACTCACCATGCTCCAGGCTCTAGAACAATGTGGGGGACATGATAAGGACACAGTCAACGAGTTTTTGGAATCGAGGCTGAGCATTTTGCATGGATAACAGCCTCCAACCCTTCCTGCGAGTGAATGCTGGCCTCTGAGAGAGCCCAAGCGGTCTCCTCAGGGATGAGGGGATCCCTCTGGGCCCCAGTAGGAGTTCTGCTCTCAGGGATGGTCAAATAGCCGCTGCGCTAGTGAGTTTAAAGTCTTACAATCTGCTGTGCGTTTGCTTTTCTTCTACTTCTGCCATAAGTCCAAACTGTTAAATCAGCCCTGCTCTCTTCGCTCTCCTTTCTCCCTCTTGGCCTTGTTTCTGTCAAGTGTGAAGAGAGAAGTCAGTTTGGGTCTGCGTCTCGATTTCCCTGGGAAGCAGCTTGGCACCACAGTGTGTTGGTATTAACTATGTTTCCTGGCATCAGAACATTCTAGAGTCGCCTGACAGGCAGCCTTCCGAAGGAGGCTCGCAGGGAGGGAGGAGGTGAGCTGCCCACCACTCCCTTGGGTGGGGCCCACAGCCTGTCCTCTGCGACTCCCGACTGACTCCCGCTGTGCCTCTGCTTGCCAGAGCAGCACCCTGGCTCAGCTCGGAGGAGACTGGAGGTGCCCAGCCCAGGGCCCCGCGTTCCCCAGGGGCGCATTCAGACTGAGGGTGAAGCAAAAGGCACGCAGATGCCAAGCCAAGCGCTCCGGTTCCCGACTCCTGGAATGCGGTGGCCTGTGCCTAACCACATGGCCTCAGGAGCTGGAGCGTGGGAACGAGTCCCTGGGGATGGAGCGAAAGTGTGGCAATCAAGTGTGACTTAAGGTGAAACCAGGGCAGGCGTTGACAGATGGGAGATTGAGACCGAACTGGGCTGTCTTTAAAGGAGCACCAGTGTTTTGTTGTTGTTGTTGTTGTTGGTACCAGGGCTCTAACTGGGGTCCTTGCAGGCAGCAGCACCACTGAGTTTAGAGCCCCAGCACCAGTGTGTTTGACCAAAGGCCAGTCTTAGATAGTGCCAGACACACATAAAGGCTTTTTTTTTCTTTTAATTATGGTTTTCTCTCATAATTCTACTTTTTTTCAGTTTGTAAAATTTGTATTGGTGCATGTTTGCAGTACGTAATGATTGCATTCATGGCGGGGAGTTAGTATATGCACATTATGTCCTAATTTGTTTTCATTCTCTTCACCCTTCTTTTCTCCTCCCTCTACCTCCAGGTCCCCTTCTCTTTTACAAAAGATTTGTCTCTCTGTTTCCTATTAACAATCTTTTATTTGGCTGTTTAATTTATTTATACCATAGGTTTCTCATGTAAGAGAAACCATGTGATTTTATACTTACTGGATTTATTTCACTTAACGTTATGGTGTTGAAGAGTATGCATTTTCCTACAAATGACTCAAACCTAATCTTTATGATGGCAGAGTAGTACTCCGTTGTGTACAAACACCGTATTTTCTTTGTCACTTCATCTGTTAGTAGGCTGCTTTTGAGACTTAGCTACTATGAATTGTACTGCTATAAACATGGACAGGCATGACGTCTTTAATTTTGCCGGGGAGATACCTAGAAGATGAATAGCTGGGTCAAACGGGATTTCCAGTTTTAGTTTTTTGAGGAATTTCAATGCTGGTTTCCATAGTGATTGTACTACTTCACACTCACACCAACAGTGAGAAGGATTCCTGTGCCCTGCAACCTCGCCAACATTAGTTATTATCTGATTTCTTGATTTTTTTTTTGTGTGTGTGTGTGTACCTGGGATTGAACAACTTGGATCCTTGTGCCTGCGAGGCAGGCAGTGGAACCAATGAGCTAAATAATGGGTGGAGGTGCCCCATTATTGGATTTCTTGATGATGACCATTCTTTCTGAATTAAGACAGAAATCTTAGTGTCATTTTCATCTGCTTTTTGCTTTTCTCTAATGGCCAGAGATGTTGAACATTTTTCATGTATTCATTGGCCATTTATATTTTTTCTGGGAAAAATATTCATTTCAGTTACCCATTTTTTAATTGGGTCTTTTATTTGAGGGTCTTTTTTTTTTCAAAGCTCTTTATATATCCTAGATGGGTTTTGTTTGTTGTTGATTTGTTTTTGTTTTGTTTTGGTTTGGTTTGGTTTTTTTGAGACAGGGTCTCACTATGTAGTTGAGACTGACCTGGAACTCACTATGTAGCCCAGGCTGGTCTCGAACTCACAGTGATCCTCCTGCCTCAGCCTCCTGAGTGCTGGGATTACAGGCATGGGCCACCACACCCGGCCATATATATCCTAGATGTTAGCCCTCTGCCCTAAGAGTAGCAGGCAAAACTTTTCTCCCATTCTGTATGTTTTTTCTTCCCTCTGTTAGTCATTCCCTTTGCTGTGCAAGAGCTTTTTAATTTTATCTAATCCAACTTACTGATTCTTGGTCCTATTTGTTGTGCAGTCGGGTTCTGTTCAGAAAGTCCTCACCTATACCTATGACTTCGAGAGTTTTACTTATTTCACCTTCTGGCAGACTGAATGCTTCTGGTTTTTAGAGTTAGATCTTTCATTCATTTTGATGTAGTTTTGTACATGGTGAGAGATATGGGCCTAGATTCAGGCTTCTGGATGTGGACAGCCAATTTTCCCAGCATCGTTTATTGAAGATGCTATCGTTCCTCCTCTGGAAGGTTTTGGTCCCTTTGTCAAAGGGGTTGATGTGCCAGGGGTTGTTTCTGAATCCTTTTTTCTGTTCCATTAATCCTCATGACTGTTTCTGTTCCAGTACTGTGCTGTTTTTATCCCTGTAGCTTTGTAATACAACTTAAAGCCCAGATTTGTGATGCCTCCTGCTTTGCTATTGATACCCAGGATTGTTTTTGCTATTCTGGGTCTTTTCTGGTTCCATGTAAACTTTAGGACTGTGTTCTCTAGTTCTTTGAGGAACACTGTTGGTATTTTGATGGGGATTGTATTGTATATATACAATATATATATATAATATATAAATCAGTTTTGAAAATATGACAGTTTTAACAATATTTGTTCTGCCTATCCACAGGAACAGGGGATATCTTTCCATTTTCTGATGTCCTCTTTGATCTCCTTTTTCGGTTTTCACTATAGATATCTTTCACTTTTTTTGTTAGGTTAAAGTTTAAGTATTTAATTTTTTTGATGCTATTATGAATGATTTTTCCCCTCATTTCTTTCTCAGTGGGTTCATTTTTAGTGTACAGTAATGCTATTGATTTTGTATGCTGCTATGTTATTGAATTTGGTTTTTAATTCTAGGAATCTTTTGGTGGAATTTTTTAGCACATCTGTGTAAAAGACATGTCATCTGCATAGAATGATAAATTGATTCTTCCTTTCCTATACATATCCTTTTTAATTTTTTCTCTTGCTAATAGAAAAAGAATGGTTAATATTTCAAGCTATTGAAATCCCCAGGGGCTGGGGATTTAGCTCAGTGGTGCTGCTGCCTGATTCACAAGTGCAAGGTCCCAAGTTCGATCCCTGGCACCAAAATATATATATTGGACAGGAGTGGGGATAGTGAACATCCTTGTCTTGTTTCTGATTTTAGAGGGAAATCTTTCAGCTTTTCCCCCATTTAATATGATGTTGGCAGTCGGTTTGTCATTAATGGCTTTAATCAAATTGAGATTAGGTCTTTTTAAACCTTTCCAAGCCCTCTAACTCAGGGTGGTTTTGTTTTGTTTTTTATCACGAACGGATGTGGGATTTTGTCACAGGCTTTTTCTGTATCTACTGAGATGATTACATGATTTTTGTCCTTGCTCATACTTGTGTAGTATATTACATTTATTGATTTTCAACCATCCTTGCATCCCTGGGGTGAAGCCCACTTGATCATGATGTATGAGCTTTTCAATGATTTGTTGCATTCTATTTGTTGGTATCTTATTGAGGCTTTTTGTGTTCACGTTCATTAAAAATACTAGCTTCTATTGTACTTTTCTTTTTTAGTTGGATCTTTGTCTGGTTTTGGAATCAGGATAATAATAGCTTCCAGGAATGGCTTTGGGAGAACGCCTTCCCTTTCATTTCATTAGAGTGTGAGGAGACTGGCATTAGAGGTCCCTGAAGTTCCTGTAGAATTCAGCAGTGAATCCATCAGGTCCTAGCTCTGACTGGTTGGTAGGTTTTTTTATTTTTGTTTTTGTCATTTGGTAATTATTTATTTATTTTTACTGCTTCGATTTAACTGCCTGTTACTGGATTTTAGGGTTTTTAATATCTGCTTGGTACAGTGTTGGTAACTCATATGTATCTAGGAATCTGTCTATTTCTTCTGGATTCTCCAACTTATTGGAGCAGAGGTTTTCAAAGTAGTTACTCCTTTTTGGATTTTGGTGGCATCCATCATGATTTTGCCTTTTTCATTTCTAATTGCATTGATTTGGGTCCTTCCTTCTTATGGTAGGGTTGGCTAAGGGTGGGCCAGGGATGTAGTTCAGTAGCGCCTCACCGGCCTGGCAAGTGCAAGGTCCTGACTTCAATCCCAGGTACTGAAGAAAATAAAAGAACCAGCTCATTCACTCATTGTATTTTTTAAATCTCAATGTTATTGATTTAATTTCTGTTCTGTTTCATTAGTTTCCTTTCTTGAACTAGCTTTGGATTTGGATTCCTCATTTTCTAGGACCTTGAGGGACATGATTAGGCTATTTATTTGGGATTGTTCTATTTTTCTGATGTGCAGTCACAGCCATCATCCTCCGTTTTAAGGCTGCTTTTGTTGTGTCCCGAAAGTTCTCCACCTCCTGAGGACCTGGAATACAGGCATGCACCACTATGCCTAGCCTGATTTTGTTTTAATTCCCTTCACTTCCTTTCCCCGCTCCTTGTCTGATTCTCCTTTCCTCATTTTCACTCTTGTTTGTATTATTACTCTTAGCTCATGTTGGCATATAATGTTTATTTTCACTGAGGTTACTAGCTTCCTATACATAGCATATCTTTTCGGGGGGGATCAAACCTGGGACCTTGCGATTGAAAAGTGTAAAGTGACAGCAGAAACCCTGAAATATAATTGTTCTGTGGCTCATTCTTACACAGTTAACCCTTCCCAAAATGGCTACTGATTAAACCCTCACAAATATGTCAGGTGCCGCACTGGATTTTTTCTTGCAGAAGGAATCATTTTCAGAGTAAAGCTGCATCCTGTTTTTGCAGTTCACAAAAGCTGTGGACTTTTCTCCCGGCTAATGCTGCTGGCCCGGGCCATTGTTTCTCCCTTGAGCTCCCAGCCCTTCTGGGTTTACGTTGTGTTAGTGGGTACAGGTTTCCCCTTCCTCAGCTGGGTCAGCTTTTCCAGACTACTTCGTCCCTTTTCTGCAGAGTGCTCCATTCCTCCAGCATCTCTGCAGCTCCCTCCCAACCCCTGGAGATTTACTTTCTCTCTCTCTCTCTCTCTCTCTCTCTCTCTCTCTCTCTCTCTCCCAATTTGTTTCTTTGGGTGTCTCAATTTCAAGTTCCAGAGGGAGTATATGTTGCTGCCAGTCTCTATTCCACCACCTAAACTAATTTGGATTATAAGAAAATGCCCAGCTTGGCCCAAGGATTTAGCTCAGTGATGCCGCCCCCTGCCTCGCAAGCACAAGGACCCAAGTTCGATCCCTGCGAGCCACCTCAAAAAGAGAGAGAAAAAGAAAATGCCCCATCTGAAGGCTGTATGTATAACTCAACCACCGCGATGGCTTTCTAATGTCGGCAAAGCCCCTAACTTTATTCTTCACAGCCATCTTCCAGAGTAGATAGGAATGGCCTGCTCCCCCTTCGGCAGATGGAGAAGACGCCCGAGGAGTTAAAAGTCAAGTTTCTGCAGCTGGAGCATGTTGAAAAGCAACACTACAGAGTCTGTCTGAGGACTCAAGTGCAGGTCTCTGTTCCAGACTCCGCGAACTTCCCCATGCAGTATTTTTCCCCCCTGGGAAGGCGAAAGGTGAGATATGGAGGGAGGAGAGCAGGCTGTGGAGGTGGATGAATGGCCAGCTCCTGGGTGGCCACTGTTCGCGCGTGGAGTTCTGGCCCACGTCTAGGAGAGCTGACTCCTCCTTACACGTAGCATGAAGCTCATTCCACCACCAAATGTCTAACCCGCATCTGCTCACCATGCCTCGTTCCTTGTGGAAGGTGTGAGACACATGGAGATGAACCTTTCCTGCCCTCACGGGGATCGAGGACACTGCGGACCACGGACTGTCTACACCCCGAAAGTTACAACAGACTCGCTCTTGAATTCGTGCAGAACGTGAGATGAGGGTCACTTTGGTACCTTTTCAAATGCTCCATAAAATTCTGCTTCTGGTATCCATAAATAAAACTGTGTTGGGACACAGCCGCCTTCGCTGGTTTCTGCATTGTTGAGGGCTACAGGGGCAAGCAGTTCTAACAGAGATCATAGAGCCCACAGAGCCAAAAATATTTACGCCGGCCCTTAATTTTCTTCTGACCCTTGGAAGAAAAGCAAGGACATATTCTACAAAATTAAAGGGGTGGGGGGGAATTTTTCAAAGTGAAAAGTGTCTAGAGAGAGCTCTCAGTTCCCTCTCACGCCAGGAGTGTTTCCAGTTCTCACCGGGCTGCGGTCACAAGCGAGGTGAAGATGGCAATTGTGCCCAGAGTGCCATTGGCTCCTATCTTCCAGGCCCACTCAGGCCCCAAGCATGCTCAGGGTGCAGGGCCCAACATGGAGTCACACTCCCTCCTGTCCTCATGCTCAGAGAGGCTTTGCTGCTTGGAGCTTGAAGACAGTGACCCCATCCTTCATTTAGTGCCTCTAGAAGCAGACCTGGAGACCTCTACCTCCTGAGATCTGGGGTGTCCTGCTGGGAAAGGTCCAGTTTCCCAGTTCTATGCATCTCCAGCCACCAGGCACTGCCCCAATCCAGGCCTTAACCCTCAGATGAAATTTGCATGCCCACTGACCCTTCACAATATGGATCTAAGCTCATTTGGAACCGTGCCCTGTTCCCTCCTCACCCCATGCTTTAATTTTCCTACCCCAATTAAAAGAAGAAAAGAAATCATGCACTTTAGCCTAGAATCTAACCCCAGCTTGCAGGAGAGAGAGAACTAGGCATAGAACAACGCTGCTGCTCCGAAAGTGTTTCCAGGCTGACTTCCTCTCCTCACCTGAGTGACTTGTGCCACCAAGGTACCAGCATGGCTCAAGGACCGAGCCCACCTGGGGTGGCAACTGGGGTCACAGCTTGCCTTTGAGCTCTACCAGGGCAGAGCCCGAGGCAGGGAGACAGACGGAAGAGGCAAGCAATTGCCTACATCACTTCATCTCCCAGGGGTCTCAGAAAACTCGATGGGCCCAGCCTAATGAGAAAAGGCAGTGATAACCAACCGGTAAGAAAACAGAGGGTAGAATGGGGGAATTACAGGCCAGTTCACCTCCTTCTGCAGGGCCCTTCTGTGTCTTCATCTCTGTACTTACAAGGAGGCAAGAAAGCAGAAACGAAAGGACAGAAGAAACTGTGCACACAGAGCTTTTAAAAAAGGCGAAAGATTTATACTCTCCTAAGAAAAACCAGAGCACAACGACCCTTAAAACAACTGGCCAAACCTCCTGTCTTCTCTACCTCTGTTCCTCCTAACCCAGGTCATGATTCCGTTAAGTTGACCATGTAAAGCCTTCTGTACCTCCAGAACTGGTTTTTACAAGAGTTTGTGTTCGCTTCAATTCCATTAGCAAACTTGGAATTGCTCTCACTGATTTCTGATTCTCCAAGACAAAATGAAAACTTATGCAAAATTTTATGGGGAATTTATAAACTATGGTACACGTTGTCTCGATAGCAATGTCCTTAAAAAGCAAACTGTCAGGGACTGGTTATCAGGCACACATTAGAATAATCCCCCGGGTGAGAAATTAGAAGGGCGACATACAAGGTCCTTTCTGACTCTAAGCTCTTAAGGCTGTAAAGCTGGTAAACACCAAGCTGAGGGCAAGAAAACCCATCTAACTTGGTGGGTTAAAAAAGACTTGACAGTGTGTTTACCCCGAGCAAAGTGAGGCCAAACATTTCAAACTACAGCTGTCGCTAAAGAATGTTTTGCAAACCAGTTGGAATTTAAAGTAAAGCTCAGCAGGCGAATGATAAACCTTCCCTAAAAAGGTCATCAAATGGTGCGTGACCAAACACTGAAGTGACATTAGTAAAGATTGCTACACTGTCCAAAGTGCTTTCACATTCTTAACTGCAAAGGGGCTGGTACGTGGGCTTGGGGGATGAAACGCTTGAAAGGTCAGCATGACGGCCTCCTGCCAACAAGGTAGCCACGAGAAGAAACGGAGTACGTGGCGTCAGCTCAGAGAAGTGGGTGAAATCCTGAGCACTGCGCTGCAGGAAGGGAGAGGCAGGCGGCAGGCGGGCCGCGGCCCCAAGGCCACGGTGTGAGAGGCCCACACGCCTGTCCAGTTGCTGGTGCCCAGAGGCTGAGGTAGTAGGGACCTTTCCTTCTCCCTGATGCCGTCCCTAACCAGCAGGGCACCGTGGCAGGGAAAGTTCTAATTCCCTTCGTGCCAGGCTATTCAACCACACCCAACTCTCCATTTCGTGGGGTCTCGAAGAACATCAGGTTTGGCTAAATACATTTTTAAGTTTTGTTTCACTGTGAAATAAGTCATACAAAAGAACGTAAAACACCATAGAGTACTGTATTAGTTATAATAAGAGTAAGAATAGAATGCCTGTGTGCCAAACACCTGGCTTAAACTGAGAATGGCATATTTCAGATTCTCTGAAGTTCCCTCCACCCCGAGTCCACCCCGCTCGCCTTGCTCGCCTTCCCCACCCAGGACCAGCCACCAATTTGATGCTAGTGTCGTTCATGCCTTCGCTTTGGTCGAACACAGCTCTAATCCGTGTGTTACGGGGTCCCTAGTGGGTATGTTATTTACTGATGATGAGACCCTACCAACTGCAGTCTTCTCAATTTTCTCTCTTTGCTCGGGGTATTTTTTTAATTCATGAATTTGATTAGAACATTCTAGGTACACGGTATGTTGACATTCATTATTGGGAATTTGTACCTGTATATCACATATCTTGGTTCTTATTTTTTCCCCATTCCCCTGCCCTCCCTACAGCCCCTCCACCCCTCCCTATTTACAAAGACTTTGATTCCATTTTCTTCCTTTTCTCATATTTATTCCTTTCCCTTCTTTCCTTTCCCCTCCTCTTCCCACCTCCCCTTCCCTTTTGGACCTTTTCTTCCTAGTTCAAGTTATCATGCATTTCCATCCTTATTTATACTTCCACTTTCTCACACCAGAGAAACTATTCCATATTTACATGTGCGTCCTATTTATTTCACTTAAGAGTGTGGCCTCAATGTGACCTGCTGTTCCTCAGACAGAGGTCTGCTATCTGGAATATATAGAGAACTTATAAAAATCAGACCTTCCAAATGTAAAGACCCAAAAATGGGCATCTGAAATGAATAAACATTTCCCAAACAAAGAAGAAGAAATAGTAAACAGACCTATGAAAAAGTGTTCAACATCTCTGGTCATTGGACATTTGCAAATGAAAACAACACTGAGATTCCAGCTCACCCCAGAAAGAATGGCTGCTATCAAGAAATCAACCAATAACAAATGCTGGCCGGGCTATGGGGAAAAAGGAACCCTTCTCCGCTGTTGGTGGGAGTGCAGACTGGTGCAACCACTGTGGAAATCAGTATGGAGATACCTCAGAGAACTAGGATTAGAGGTCCCATTTGACCCAGGTATTCCTCCGCTGGGTGTCTTTCCAAAAGAATTAAAAGAATCATATCACAGCAATATATGCGCACCCGTGTTTATGGTGGCAGTTTGTGATAGCTGAAACTTAGAAACAACCCAATCGCCCATCAGCTGGAGACTGGATAATGAAAATGTGTTGGGTTTTTTTTTTTAATAAAATGAAGTACTACTCAGCCATAAAGAATAAGAAAGTAGAGACATTGATAGCTAAGTGGATGCTCAAGGGTATTTTTGAAAATTGTTTATATTGATATGCACAGCTGTAATTTAGTCACTTTTTCTAATATATGCTAGGATTTCACTGTATGAATACACCACAATCATTATGCTGCTATTTGATTCTGTTTTAGTTGTTGTAAATAAACTATTATGAGAGTTCTTGTACATGTCTCCTGCACAGAATGTGCGAGAATTTCCCTAGGGCAGAGTCCCTCAGTGTGGCTGCAGATCTGTGGCCGGCGCCCAAATATTACTGCTCAGGAACAAAATAAGGAGCTTGAGGTCCAGGGATTTAGCTCAGTGGTTCCTCCTCCGGCCTTGCAAGCACAAGGACCCAGGTTCGATACCCAGTACCAAAATAATAATAATAATAATAATAATAATAATAATAATAATAATAATAACAAGGAGCTTGAGCAAGAAGCAAAGCAACCACATCACTAAATACACCGCTCAGTTCGCTGCTATTTCTTCCTAGCACTATGCCCTCCCGAAGCAGCAGTCGATTTCCATTCTGGCACAGGCTCCTCGGTTCCTCCCCCTGCGGGTGCTTTGCAGAGCACCTCACACTTTCCACCTTTTCTGTTCACTTTCCTCCACCGTCCTCAGAGTCACTTCTCCCTCATCGGAGAGAACGTTGGCCCTCGCTCAGCATCTCATTTTGCTCAACAAACCACGATGAATAGGGATGGGCAAGCGTCAAAGGTCCTTCCCAGCCTTTTTCATCCTGAAACCAAGGAAGGGGTCAGTGCCCCTCCGGTGTAAAGACCAGCGTGCCGCTCCGCAGGGCGGCCAGCAGCCTCATGTTCCACCTCAGAGGAAGCTGGTTGCAGTGACTGAGGGTGAAACTGAGGCACTGGAACGAAGAGCAAAAACGAATGGGAACGAGAGACCACAGAGTCGCAGTCCCGACTCGGCTTCTTGGGCTCAGATACATCCTGCCCTTTCTGCCCAACCCTTGGCTTCTTGTGGCCCAACCTGCTTGGAATGATGTTTCCACTTCTGGAAAGAAAAGGAACAAACCCCAAGTTCGCCCAGGTAAATTTCACAAAGCTGGAATCAAGGTCGCCCCAGGAGGGGTGTCTTGGAAGAGTAATTGTCCATCTTCAAATCTGTGTCAGCGCAAACAGCAGGGTAAAACCAAAACCAAACCAGAGTCATGGGCAGGTAGGAGATCGGCGGTCACCGTATCCCCCCTCCCCACTCCCACCCTGTCTGCGCTCAGGTGTGTGTCGCTGTGACACTCCTGCTTGGTGACACCCTCTGGCTGCCACACGGGCCCTAGGCCCGCTCCTGCTCAAGGCGGCCAAGGCTCTCCTGGACACGGGTCTCCATGCGGTGCATACTATAGAGTGCCACTTGTCACCTCCGGGGTGATTTCTCCATATCCACACCCGGGTACCCAGGGAAGGATAAAGACCTGAGCAGCCAAATTCCAGGAAGGACACCTAGGGATATGTTTGGTAACGGGAGGTAGACAGACGAATTACATGAAGGCCCTAAGAAATAGTAGAATCTCCCAAGGAATATTCAGTCCTGAAATAATTCTTTTAAAAGCTGGAAGGTGTAATCCCGGCACACAGGGAGACCTTGTCTCAAAAATAAAGTAAAATAAAATAAAACGTGGGATGCAGCTCAGCGTTGCCGTATTTGCCTGGCAAGTGCAAGGTCCTGAGTTCACTCCCCAGTACCACAGGGGGAAATTAATTCATCGATTAGTTAATTAAAATAAAAATAAAAACTGGAAGGGATGTAAAACCATCTCCAATACCAAAAGCTCTCTGTGGGTGTTTCCTCCATCAGGACGGAGCAGCGGGCCACCTCTCCCCACCCAGATGAGGACAGCAAGTGTCACCTGGCCACACCCAGCTTGGGCAGCTTCCTCGGCTTTCCCTCTGGTACTTGTCACTGATTTACAAGATGGCTCTTGGGTTGCTGAACCCACCTTATGCCTCCTACCTCATGGCCCCAGCCTGTATGTGAGAAACCCTCAGTGTCTTGGTGACGCTGTTTCTTCCACTGAATCAAGGAGCAAGTACTTGAGGACTCAGAAAAGTAGCATCAGGGAACCGTGGAAAGACTAGAATTCAACGCATCGCCAAACTGGAGGTGAATTTGCTATCATTTTTTCTTTATTTTGTTTTGTTTGAGACAGCGTCTCACTATGTAGTTGAGACTGACCTGGAACTCACTATGTAACCCAGGCTGGTCTCGAACTCATAGCAATCCTCCTGCCTCAGCCTCCCGAGTGCTGGGATTACAGGCGTGCACCACTACGCCCGGCTGCTATCATTTCTTTTCTCTGATATCTCCTGCCTAAACTTGGTATGTAGGCACAGACTGGGACAGCTCCAGGGAAGGCTTCCAGTTCTGACCCCAGGAGTACTAAAGGCAACTCCTAAGGCTCAGAGAGAGTAAGGGACATCTCCCATTGTACTTTTGTTCTTTTTCTTACCCCTGCATTTTCTCATGCTGCTGGCCCCTAGCAACCCCACAACTACACTGTCTGGTATACCTACCAAGCGTGATGAGCACCAGCTCGTGAATGATGTTTTTCGAACACGTGGCTCAGGACAGGTCAACTCAGGTAAAGGTAGTGTGGGAGCTGGAAGAAGGAATCTGGAAGGGAAAGTTTGTCTTCCTTTGAGAGCTTTGGTCCCTGCCTCCCACAGTCTGGAGCTCTACACCACTTGTCTCCTCCTGTGTTACCAATTGAAAAGGAAAGAGTCCATATGGATCATTTTGATTTGACTCAGCAGAAGTTCTAACAGCTTCCCCTGAGGACAGCTTTCCCTGCCCAAAGATTTTGACCCTGACGGTGAAGATTCCAAGAAATCTCTATCAAGACTCTGTTCCCTGCTTCTTTTTCCTTTTTTTTTTTTTTTTGTACCAGGGATCGAACTCGGGTCACTGTGCTTTGCAAAGCAGGCTGCAGAACCACTGAGCTAAATCCCCGGCCTGTTTCCCTGCTTCTTGAGCACAAGAATCAAGGCACAAAGGGACCTCGCCCACAAAGAGTTCGGGGTCTCTGATGTGCCAGCCTGAGAACCATCTGCTCAGTTTCTCTCGGCCACACCCTGGGTTTAAAGGATCCCCAAAATTTGTCTTTGTAAAAGAATATTTCCCCCGATGCCCTTTTTGACTTACTGTTTTCAAGAAAGGATAAATTGGATTTTAAGAATATCAGGGCACTTTTTTCACGATCTAAAGCAGAAAGGAAGGAAGAAAGGAGGGAGAGAAGGGAAGAAATCTAAAATGTAACAGGGTGTGGAGCAGTTAGCCTGATGAGAAAATAGACAGCACAAAAGGGCTAATGGGGGTTTGGAGTGTAGCTCAGAGATGAAGGTTGGGTTTAGATTGCTCCAGGCTCTGGGTTCCACCTGCAGCACCAAAACAGAAACAAACAAGCAGACAAAGAAGACCAGCCTCAATTTGATATGCAATAAGATTTCATACACTCTCTCCTCAGACCGCTCTCACAGCATCCAGTTTCGTTTTTAATAAATTAAACAAATCTTTCCTTTATTTCAAGTACTCAGAATCCCCCCCTAAGGTCTAAAGGGCTATTATTAATAATTCATTTTAGGGCCGGGGATTTAGCTAAGCAGTTCAGTGGCCTGCCTCACAAGCGCAAGGACCTGAGTTCGATCCCCAGTACCAAAAAAAAAAATAATAATAATAATAATAATAACAATAATAATAATAATAATAATAATAATTCATTTTATTTGCATCACCCTTCAGACCCTTCAACGTGTTTCACTGCTTCCAGTTTTCACAGCCCCCGTGCAGGGTGGACAGGGCAAGCCTTTCGTCTCACTCTAAGGTAGCTAAGGCTCAGAAAAGTTAAGTGAATTATCCAAGACAGCCAGAACAGAGCCCAGACTAAACGTCAGAAATTCTGATGCTCAGCCTGGCGTTCTTTTCCTACCACTGTGCTGCTTAAGTTGCTTCCCGATAATGTCTCAGACTGCAAAAGGTATGAATTAGAGTGTAAAACCAGTCAAGTCACCATGGTGTGTCGAGGCTGGGGGTTTAGCTCGGTGGTGCTGCCGCCCGCCTCGTAGGCACAAGGTCCCAAGTTCAATCCCCGGTATAAAAAAAAAAACAAAGGACGAGGACAGAATGACAGCTTCGGACATCTTGGGCATTTTATTGCCTGCAGACACCCCAGAGCTTCTGCCCACTGTGGGTCATTAAATCAACTAGTGGGTTGAACAATATTTCTGAATAGAAAATATCCCACTGCATGGTATGGCAAAGTTGAGGATTATTTCCAAAAATCTTTGTTACTATGTGTATGATGCAAAAAGCCCACTTAAAAATAAGAAAAACTATGAATCCTTGTTTTAGAGGTCTTTTGTTTTGTTTTGTTTGGGGGGATGGTTACGGTACCAGGAATCAAACTCAGGGCCTCGCGCTTGCCAGGTAGGCGCTGCGCCATTGAGCTACATCCCCGGCCCTACATTTGAAAATCTCTACTTTTGTTTTGTTTTGTTTTGTTTTGCTTTGTTTTTTGAGACAGGGTCTCACTATGTAGTTGAGACTGACCTGGAACTCACTATGTAGCCCAGGCTGGTCTCGAACTCACAGGGATCCTCCTGTCTCAGCCTCCAGAGTGCTGGGATTATAGGCGTGCACCTCCACGCCCAGCAGGAATCTCTATTTTAAGGAATATCTTTTAGCCAAACTTCTAGCTGTTGCAGTTAAATGCTTTTGTACTCCCTACAGGTGTAAATTAGTGCAAAAAATGGCCTTTGAATGTAGTAAACAAAACTTGGGGGGCTATTTCAGTGAGGATCCAATTATCCAGAACACTCGGGGAATTCAATGTCCCGGCTAACTGAATCTCTTCATTAAGAAAGACAAAATGAAACTCCTCATCTGGACACGTGGTCACAGAACAGCAGGGGCGGAAGGGACCTTGGAAATCGGCTTCACCGTCTCCCTCACTGTTCTGTGGGCAGAAGCCGAGGCCATGAGGAAGTGGTTTACCCTGGGCTCTGGGGTCAGCTGTGAATTCAAGCCAAGTCCAGGGCCCACATATTGCTTGAATCTGCTGTGCTCCTGGGCTGAATCTCAGGAAGCCATTCCTAACCCTTGGGGTTGCTTCTTTAAATAAAAGCCCAATTTTCAGCTTGTCTCTTGCCATTTGCTTCTTCTCAGAGCTCACTGCAATTGGTTTTCAAATTTAGAGCAAACATCAAAGGCAAGGTAGCACCAAAAGGTTGGAATGAATCACTGAGCCTCCTTCTCTCTCTCTCTCTCTCTCTCTCTCTCTCTCTATCTCTCTCGGATTTATTAGAGTTCATTTTTCTTATTTGCTGTGATCTTGTTTCTTCATGTACAGGATTGGAATTCCAGGCACAGGGTGAGAACCTTTGTTAATACATTTTTCAATATTGCTTGAGGCTGAGAGAGGCTGTTCTCCTGCTTGGAAAGCTAAACCATCCCTATTGCCCGGTGTGCTACAATTCCTGCCTATTAGCTATTACGAGTTCTATCATGTGAGAGCAACCCTGGGAAGCCAAAAGACACAGTATTGCCCTCCAGGAACATGTTCTGGACTCGGCACACATCGCTCACTCAGCACACACACAAGCACCTGCTATGTGCCCTGCGCTGTACCAGGCACTAGGGTACTAGAGAACTAGAGATGCAGAGAGGACAAAACGGAAAGATCCTGACCTTACTTAGCTCACATTCTAATAGCAGCAAGCAAGCACACAGCACACAGATGGACAAGGGAGTATATAGGATGTCAGGTGGCAATAAAGGCAAAGGAAGGGAAAACAGGCCCGGGGACGGCAGGGGACGCTGAACTGGGTGGCTACCATTTCGATGCAGTGGCTTTGCCGGCCGCAAGGGAAACTTGAAGAAAATGAAGGAGTGACGATGTCACTGTCTGAAAGAAGAGAGCTCCTGGCGAAAGAGGTGGGCGTGTCTTTTCTGATACGTGTACCTCCCGTCGAGTGCCAGTGATTTCGGCACATTAAGTCCTCCTCAACAGTGGTACAGTCTTAGAAGTTATTAGGCGCCGGTTTCTGGATAAGACAAACAGCTCTGATCCATCCCATCAGCAAGCATGTGTGCCAATACCCGGCTTTCTGTGAGGAAAAGACACAGGCCAGCCCTGCCCTCCAGAACGCGACCCTCACACTGGTCAGGGCTATGGGGTAGGCCCGTGCTGCAAAGGAGGGAAGCAGTAACCTGCACATCTCCCTGGAATAAGAAGAGGACGATTTCAAGCTCAGAAAAGCACAAGCCGGAGAGCACAGATGTAGGAGAGAGGGAGGTACAGCCAGGGCCTTCAGTTTATGACCTGGTTACAAGGTGAGGGTCCGGAAATGAAGACAGGGCCAGGCAGAAATGTGGCCCTGGCTGCAGTCTCCACAACGCGACAAAAATGCTTCGCAGCAGCCAAAAAAGTGGGGTGAGGTGGGGGCTGCTGTGTGGGGAGAGGCTCTGCAGAGCTGGACAGGAGCACTTCATAAAGGCACATGTCTTAATATTTTCAGCAGAGAAGTGCTAGAATCAGGTTTGCCTTTTATAAAGTGTCCACTGATGGAAAGAGAGTCTCAGATGTCCCCGTTTGGAAACGTACTGTTGCCTTTGCTTAGCTCTTCTGGGTGAAGGATTGGATAAGAACAAGCGTCACCACTTCCACTGACTGAGGCTTGGGTTTCAGATTCCCAGAGCCAGTCGCACAGGGCTGGAATCCTGCAAAGGTTTCTTTGCCCTCCCCTTCCCCCTCCAAAATATTGTCCCATGACCAGCTTGCAAGTGTCTGGCCACCTGTCACGGGGGGATCCCTTCCTCCTTCCTGTTGGGTTAAACCTTCCTTTCTGCCAGAACTCCCTTTAAGAATGGGAACCTGGAAGGCAGGCCTAGGTGGGTGCCAAAGGAGAGTGCCTGGAGGGGTCCTGGCCAGCGTGACGACCCTGGTGTCAAAGGGTCCAGGTCTCAGGGGAAAGAAGGGCTCACAGCGAGGGGAGACTGAGGGCCATGATGCCTGCACTGCAGCCGGTTTCCCACTGTCATCCGTTGATTTATTCAGTCAAAAAGCATTTATTGAACATCAAAACGCACATCGCCATTCTTCTCCTAGGCGCAGCATGGCCTCTGGAGACAGGGTGTTTGGCAGAGTCCCTTAGCAAGCCACGAGGACACTCAGAGCCCTTGGGCAGCAAGCGGGCCGCTGCGGGTCAGCACGCGGTCCCACAGCCGCTCAGAGGACGGGGGTGCACACATCACACTCTCAACAGCAGCTCGGAGTTCAGGGAAACCGAATATTGAGAGATGGAAGGTTCCGAGGAGCATTAAAATACGAATGCACGGTGGGCGGGTATACTATCAAAATAGTCCGGCTAAAAATAGTGTAATTCCACCCCGTGGCCAAACCCTATTAGGTTTCGCATTCGAGTTCACAGTGTAAGTGTAGCCTCCTTTGACTTTATGGGGACAACTTTGTGAAGGAAAAGGGTCTCCTCTACCGTTTTTTGGTTTGGTTTGGTTTGGCTTTTTGTTTGTTTGTTTGTTTGTTTGGGGTTTTTTTGTACTGGGTGGACTCGGGTCCTTGCAATTTCAAGGCAGGCAGCGGAACCATTGAGCTAAATCCCCAGCCCCTCCTCTACCGTCTTTATATTCAACCCTGCGCTGGCCCCTCCTCCCAGTTGAGCCAAAGAGCTTTAGAGCAGCAAGGACCAGAAAGAAATTGTTGACCCTGGAACTACTGAGAGCTGAGAAGGCTTTGGGAGTGATTTAGAAGGGAAGTTGGTAAGTCTTTTAAATCCCACGTTTGATTTATCTCCTTTCAAAGTTAGAACCACAGTGGTCATGCATAGCATCTCCAGCATTTACTTAGCATCTCCTGTGGGCCAGGTTTTAGACAGCCAAGGACAATGGACACGGTCCCAGATGTGGACAAGCTCATGTCACACTCAGGTCTAACCCAGGCCAACGGCCCTGAGAAGCCAACTCTACCTTCCAAGCTCATCCCGGAGCCCGACAAAGGTGCAGCTGCCATGGGGAGAGGTGGCAGGCAGGGCCCAGGCAGCAGATTTGTGGCTGGGCCCATTTCAGCCCTTCCTACAGCGCTGGGCCCAGGGTTCCTGGTCCTATTCCACCCGACCCTGAGCTCTCGACCACCCATCCATCTCTGCAATGGAGGAGTGGCCTCTCTCTGGGACGCTACCACAATGCAATATCGTGTTTCACCCAGACTTTCTCCCCCTGGTCTTTTGACTGTTCCTTTCTCCTGGTGACCGAGGAAGCCAGGCAGGCCCAGAGTGGCCAAAGGCAAGAGGAAGTGGCTAGGAGAGGAACACTGAGGACACCAGGCTAGGCGGGGCAGACCCAGTGCCGCCACAGCCCACAGAGGAGCCTGGAAGAAAGGTTAGTGAGGGTTCCCCAGGTCCCCAAAGCCGAAAGGCCCCTCCATCTGGCTTCTGTCACATGGATCTGTGACATATTCCACATTGCTCCACAGGGAGCATTTCCAGACTCAGGAAGAAGTCCCCAGGCACGTTAGGGTCGCAAGGAGGCCTGTGAGGTCTCCTGTGTGGGACAAGAGGGCGTGACTCCCCAGAGGGAGAACTCATAACTCCGCTTCCTTGCAAAGCTCTTGGTCTTTCTCTTTCTCTTTCTTTCTTTCTTTCTTTCTTAACAAATCAATTTTCCAAAGTTAAGAGGCAACAGTGTGGTACAGAAGCAATTAAACTAGAGCAGGGTCACACAACCTGAACCTCCTTAATTAGCTGTGAGAGATTAGCCAAGTAATTTAAGTCTGTGGCCTAGTTTTCTCATCAGAAATACAGGACAAATGATATTCACCCTCCCTGCCTCAAAGACTGTGTGTGAGGAGCAGATGGGGGAGTAGGCCTAGGAAGCCTGGGAAGGCTGGAGCCCTTCGATCCACTGCACAGTGAACGACAGTGGGAGGAGTGAGGGTGGCATCATCCCTGTCGACCAGCACAAACAGCCCGCCACCCCCGCTGCCAGGCTCCATGCCCTCAACGCTAAGGAAGCCAACAGATACATCTCTGAATCTCCCCCTCGTCGTTAAAAAAAAAAAAAGCATATGGATTTTCCTGGCTACACTAAATTTGCTATTAATTCTTCATAAGGCATTGGCAGAATTGCAGTTCATCTCCTCTTTTACCCCCTGCCCCTACCCCAGTTCCATTTTCTAGAGATAAGATAGATAAATACATATAAATATAAGTCTAGATATCAGGACACTTCCAGCTGCAGGTACCCACATAAACCATCTGAAAGAGGCTTAAACAATAGAAAAACTCTAGTACAGGCTCCTGTTAAAAAGTTTACCAAGGGCCAGGGATTTAACTCAGTGGTTCTGCCACCTGCTTTGCAAGCCCAAGGACCCTAGTTCAGTCCCCAGTACCAAAAGAAAAGTATGCCAGTGTCGTGGCCCATCAGTGTCCTGCAGGACTCAGGACCTCAGGTTCCTGGCCTGCCATTTTCCTGAGCCAGTGAGTCCTCCAGCCCACACCACAGGCTGCACAAGAGCTGTTTCAGTGCCACACAGCACCTTCCACCTTCTCCCCCGATCCATGCAGGAACGGAAGGGAAGCTTTTTCTCCATTGACTCTTTTCTAAGTGCAGAAAAGGTCTAAAAATGCTCCCCTTGCAACACACACACAACTCCACATAGATCCAGCAGTGGGAGAGACTTGGAAAGAGTGTGTGCCTCTCTGGTGACAGTGACTGCCAGCAAGGAAGAGGGACAAGGGAAGGGGATGGCCTGGAAGAGACGCTGTGGGGCTGGTGAGGGTGGGTGCTAGAGTGATTAGGACGCAAAGATAGAATTCATTCTTGGTAAATAAAGAAGGAATTCGTTTCAGAGTAGTAATTGGCCTCTGCGATCACTGCGGAGCTAAGGAACGTCTGAAGTCACCCTGCAGAACTGGGTCACCAAGTAAGTGACCGTTTGGTCTATGCTCTGAAAGCCAAAGGCTCCAGAATCACACTGACTTGTCCACAAACAGGACAAACAGCTCTGTGACTCCACAGTGTCTTCTGCTGTCCACACTAGCTCAACAGGTGCCCGCCCTTGGCACCCACCAGGGCCTGGACACAGGCTTCCACTCCGGTTTCTGCAGAAAATTTAAAAACTTCCTCCACCAAATTCAGCAGGATGGTCTTGACCCCCACCTCAGTTCAGTGGTCCAAGCCTCACAGACAGGGTTCTAATGGGCAGAACCAAAATAGCAGTAATCACAGCTGCAAGGAAGTCTGGGAAATGTTAGCTCTCCTGCATTTCCCAAGGTGCACTAGAAGGGTGGAGAGCAATGAGTCCCATCCTCACCAGCTCTGCCATGGCTTCTAACTTCAAGTTGGGTCAGTCTGTATGTTTAGGGGGGCTTATCCCTGACTCCGGGTCTTCAGCCCATGACAATCAGCGCACCGCATTTTCCTGGCCACAGTAACTGGCTCAGGACCACCAGTGACCCAGAGCTACTCAAGCTGATCAAACCTTGGGACCTCTGTTCAAGTTCCTGGAAGAGAGGTTTGCTCTTTGCAGCTTGCCAGGAACCTGAAAAAATCCGGAGCTACTGTATCTACTGCAAAACAGCCTGTCTGAGAATAGAGGAATCTAGAACAAGGCAAAGCCAAGAGACAGAGAGAAGCTGGGATATGGTATCAACTCGAACCTAGATTCTGCCGTCCCTAAAGCCCCCTGGGATTTTTACTTACCTGAGCCAGAATCTTTATGTTCAAGTCGATTTGAATTGTCATTTACAAGGGGAAAAGAAGATACAGTAATATTATCAAAGACTTACTTTGGTCAGGAGATAACGAGATCGGTCTCCCGGCTCTCCCAGAGCTAACTACTCACAGTGAAGTGACAAAGCCCAGGGAGCATGGGAAAATGTGTGCTGCTAGAGCTAGTGCTGGAGCTCAGACAACTGCAGGCTTTATTTTTATTCTGTTGATAAGTAATTTTTAAAGCTGGTGCCTTCCTATAATCCCAGCACTTGGGTGGCTGAGGCAGAAGGATTGCTACAAATTCAAGGCCAGCCTGGGCTACCCGGTGTGTTCAAGGCCAGCCCAACTATACAGGGGAGCCTTGACTCAAAAAAAAAAAAAAAATTTAAGACCAGTCCTATCTCTGAATTGCTAGTAGGCTGGAGATTTGTTACACTTGCCCTGAAAGTTACAGGGATCTTAACACTTTCCTTGGGGGAATTCCACTCAAAAGTAGCAATGGTATCAGAATGCATTTTTTCACATGTATTTGAAAATGGGTATTTAAAATTTTGCATTTTGGATTAATAAACATATTTGTGGGGCGGGGGACAAAATCCAGGGCCTCATGCATGCTAGGCAAGTGCACTACCATCAGCTACGTCCCCAGCCCAAACATTCTTTTTAATCAATCAAATAAACTCATTAATAAGAACTGATACATTTGTCGTCCTGTAATATGAAAGATACTACCTAAATTACTCAACGCACTGAAGTGGATTTTTGTTTTTTGGTTGTTTTTTTGTTTTTTTTTTTTGGTGCCAGGGTTCGAACTCAGGACCTTGCACTTGCGAGGCAGGCGGCAGCACCCCTGAGCTACATCCCCAAAAAAGTGGATTTTTTTTTAAAGCCATAGCCCGGGTGAGGAGAGGCAAGCGCCCCAAAAGAGTCAGGTGTGTTGGGCCTGAGGTACACAGCAGCACGGAGACACCGGTGGGTTGTGCTCAGTGAATCCTGCAATGCACTGCCCAGATTCCCCTTCGGAACTGGAGGGCTGATCACTCCAGATGCGGAAGAAGCTGTCAGCTGCTAACTTGCAGCTGTCAACCTCTTTGGGGATTACAGCAGCTGAACTTGACCACCGCGCCCACGATCGTTCCTTCTGCCACTGGCTGCCCATACCCAGGGACTGACCAGTGTGGGGAGAAGGCCAGGCTCTCACCCCGATGGGACAGGGGAAGAGTTCACAAAGAACCGGGGCTTCCCAGGGGCGGGTCAAGGCGTCTGTGAGACGGACCCTGCTTCCCTTCCGCGCCCATCCACACCCCGTGATCCTGAAGGTAGCCCCTAGCGACACCCCGCTTTCCAGTCTCCATCACAGTGCCTATTCCCCAGGAATCCTCGCACTAGTGGCGCACAAGACAGCAGTTCCTGGGCCTCAGGATCTAACCGGATATAACAGAAAAGGATCCCAAAGCAATTTACAGATTGCCAATTGCGTCTGTTCCTGCTGCCCCGCGCCTACACTACCTTCCTGAGGAAATAAAGTTACCCTTTGTGATCAGAGCGGAAGTTAGGGTGAAGCGGCAACCTGACGGGCCTTGGGATCCACTGAAGGGGTTGGGGAAGCACACTTCCGGGTATGTCTGCCCGGGTCCTGCAGGCACGGCCTTGGGCTCTGGATCTGGCCCCTCAGCTGTGCCTCTTGGCGCTGTTTCCCTGCCTGCTTCCTGCCACCATGAATCGATCCGCTTTGCCCCACTACGTCCTCAGGCCATGGACTTAATACCCTGAAATCACGAGCTCAATTGAACCTCTTCTCCTTGAAGCTGGGTCTGTCAGGTATTGTGTCCAAGCAGGAGGAGGAAGACTACGTAGTCCACTTTCTCCAGAAAAAACCTCTCCTTTCTCCCCAAGCAGTGGAGATTTCTTCCTGTTCTGACTCCTGCAACATCTTGTGTGTGCCTTTTTGCCTCACGCACTGGTGTTTTCTCATTTTTGCATTTTCTGCAGTTTTGCCATTGAGCCCTTAGGTCAATGAGGTTCCTACGGAGAGCTGGTTCCCTGAGCTATGCAATGGGAGTGACATTAGTCCTATTTGTTAAAAGAGCAAACAGAGCGCCCACCGCAGCCCGAGGCCTTGGAAAAGCCTCTCTCCAGCCTCCCCAAGGGCCATTCCGCTCCAGAACAATGGAATGTGTGCCCTTTCTCTGCTCTTTCGGAGGGGAGGGCAATAACAAGAGCTAGAGGTGGACATCTGTGCCTAGCGGTTGGCTTCTGACTTCACACACCACCCTTTCAGGGGCTTGGCTGTCTACAAAGAGGAGCAGCACTCTTCGTGGCTTTGAAGAGAGGAAAGATACACACAGGTACTCCTTAGTGGGCGCCCTGCTGTCGGCTTGCCCTCAAACATTGAAATCTCTGCCTATTTTTAGGATCAGAGTTAATTTTCTGGCTTGATGTAAGCAGTCAGCATGGGGGAGGTAGTTAAAACAGAAAGTATTTCACTCTAAGTAGAAACCCAAAAGAACTGAAAAGAGGGAGTAGAGCAGATATTTGTACACCCACGCTGGCTGCCGCACTATTCGCTGTAGAGGAAAGGTCCTCTACGTACGGCCGTCAGCAGATGAACAGGTAAACAGAAGGTCACCTGTACCTGGGACAGAACATCATCCAGCCCCTAAAGAAAGGAAGTTCTGACCCAGGCTACCACACAGTGTTACGCTAAACAAAATAAGACACAAAGGGACAGATTTATGTGAAATATCTAAAAGAGTCCGATTTGTGGAGCCAAACAGTGGGTTAGAGGTAACGGGCTGGGGGAGAGTGGAATTGCTCCTTACTGGTTACAGAGTCTCCCTTCAGGGAGATGAAAACCCTGTAGGATTAGGTAGTGGTGACCGTTGTACTACATGGTTTATATAATTGGTGCCACTAAATGGTACACTTCAAAATTATTATAATGGCAATTTTGTTACATGTATGTTACCACATTTATAAAAGTTAATATTGCAGCTGGGCATGGTGGTGCATGCCCATAATCCCCAGCACTCAGGAGGCTGAGGCAGGAGGATCACTGAGTTCGAGACCAGCCTGGGCTACATAGTGAGTTCCAGGTCAGTCTCAAGTACATAGTGCGACCCTGTCTCAAAAAAAAAAAAAGTTAATATTGCAATGATCTAAAATTGGAGGGGGGCAGGGAAGCACAAGGGCTCAAGTTCAATCCCTGGTACCAAAAAAAAAAAAAATTGGGGCCAGTGGCACCATACCTGCTTCGAAAGCAAGGTCCTGAGTTCAATCCCCAGTACCAGGAAAACAAAAAATAATACACACACACACACACACACACACACACACACACACACAATTGTTTTATTTTACTCTGAGTGAGTTGTTTGAATTATATCTCAATAAAGCTCTTATTAAAAAAAATAGATATTCACAGGGACTGGGGATTGAACTCAGAGGTGCCATGCCTGCCTGGCCAGCACAAGGTCCTGAGTTCGATTCTCAGTACCAAAAAAAGAAAAGTAGATATTCACTATAATTGTTTATTCTGGGTCAACTTCAAAAGAGCTATATAAGTTTGAAGACATAAAGAAAGAAATCATAATTGGGCAGGAGATGTGACAAGGTCGCCCACGGTTCCCCTCTTCTCCTGGGACCTGAGGCAGCTGTCAGAGCTGCACAGTCACCAGAAAAGTCCCCAGCAAAGCTTCTAGGGAAAATCCAGGTTGGCTTCAGACAAATACAATCTCCCAGGACTGGGGTCACTTCTCGTGGCAGCTGAAGATCCTGGATCGGGGTCCCTAGAGCGAACCCCTTTGGCCCAGAGTGAAGGGTTGGCTCCGGAAAGACTGGAGATGGGGATGAGGGTGGGTTGGTGGAGAAGGGACCTCAGGGGGCCACGAAGAGATCTCTCTGAGGGAACTCAGAGCCCCCCGGACCGGCTGCTCAAAGCCCGAGGACGCGGCACCTGCTGCCATGCACAGTCGCGGCACGTCTTCCCTCGTAGGTCGTGTCCCTCCGCCGCCGCGCACGGAGCCTCAGGGTCGGGGTCCGGGCAGGCCCTTCTCCGGTGACAGCATCCATAGCTCCAACTCAATTGAACACAAGTCCGTCCCTCGCCTCAGGTAGGTGGCAGGCACTCAGAGGCCCAGGAGGGCGGGTGGGGCACCGGGCGATGAAGCCAGCCCAGGAGAGTTAGCAGGTCACCGTAGCCAGCCACTTGCTGCCATGTGGGAAAGGAGCCTTGGGTTATCAGAACTTCTGAATTTTACAGAGAAGCCAGAATAAGATTTTAGGTGAAGTCGTTTAATATTTCATTTCTCGCTGGCAATTCTCTCAATTTTAAAATAAAAAACTAAAGCCACCTTCCAGGCCTAAAAACACATGCCTACGGCCAGGCGTGGTGGCGCACACCTGTAATCCCAGCACTCGGGAGGCTGAGGCAGGAGGATTGCTGGGAGTTCGAGACCAGCCTGGGCTACATAGTGAGTTCCAGGTCAGACTCAACTACATCATGAGACCCTGTCTCAAAAAACAAACAAACAAAACCAACCACATTCCTACGGGCTGGCTTCAGCCTGTGATCTGCTGGGTTCTGATCTGTGTTTAAAGGTAACCATTGATGTCAGAAACTGGCAAAGTGCTAATAATGAGGAAACCAGCACCCACACGTGGGCCTAAGAGCACTGGGCTCGCTCATTTGCCTGCCAAATAGAAATCGTGCTGCCATTTATTTTGATTTAATGGAGTTTTGGTTTTTTTTCTAAACATCTTATTTCAACCTCACATTGATTATCTTAGCAGTGACTACTGAGGGTCCAAGAGCTCACTGGTTTGTGTGCAAGAGCACAAGGGTAGCATCCAGTTGCCCCCTTTGAATAACACCAGGACCACTTCCTGAGCCCCTGGGTAGGTACCCTGGGAAGGCAGCTGAGGCAGGCTAAGGGCTTCAGGGTGAGACAGAAGGCCGCTAACCCTCGGAGCTGCAGGTTCCTGGGTTGCAAAGTGGGAACCCTAAAATCTACCTCACGGCCTGCATCCTTGACAGTTATAAATGTCCCCATGTGTACGTGACAAGATCTCTTCCCAGCAATGCCGAGCCTGTTCCTGCCTGCCCTGTACATCTTCTCCGTGCTTCATCTTACTTAGCAGGTCCAATTTTTAAAAAATTTTTAAAATAGTTATCTCTATTAGAGGTAGATTTGTGGAAGACGAAACTCAGATCCATAGTCAACTCGGTTCTCTTCTTAAGAACAGACTCTTCTTTAGATTTATGCTATCAGGCTCCAAAATAATGATGGCTATTGGTATTCTTTCTCTTTTAATGAAGAGGCCAGGGGTGTAGGTAGGAACTCAATAAATTCAGTTATGGGGAGACGGGGGGTTCACAGGCCAGGGAAGGGGTTCAAGCGTAGCATCCACCACCGAGGAGGGAGACCTCCATCTTGGTTTCTCAAAAGCACTCAGCCTTTTCCTCGAGAGGCCCCTCTGACCCATGGGGACCTCTGTTCCCTGAAGAAAAGACAGGAAAAGAAGTGATGCCTGCTGAGCGCACTTTGTTTTGATGCTTTCCGCTTCTTCCTCAGGGGGTGGCCCCTCTCCACCAGGTAGTGATGCTGGAATCCTGTTGGTTCTCCTCTGAAAGACGCTCACCTCCATCTTCCCCTTCATGGCCCCACTGAGGGCCTCACCCGTTTGCCCTCACGCCGCCCCCCTACTCCCCACCAGAAATGTTTTCCAGGAGGACAGAGGTGGACTGGAAGATGACTAAAGTCAGGAAGCCTTGCCCCATCTGTAGTCCCAGCCACTCAGGAGAACGAGGCAAGAGGACTGCAAGGCTGGGCAGCTTAGCAAAATCCTCCCTCAGAATAAAGCTCAGGGCCTCTCTGTTTGATCCCCCACACAGAAAAGAGGAAGAAGGAAGTGAAGGAAGAAGAGAGACGGAGGAGAAAGAAGAGGAAGAGAACAAGGAAGAGGCCACTTCTCTGAGGTGACCCCTAATACAAGTTCATTTTTGCCGGGCGTCGTGGTGCACATCTGTAATCTCAGCACTCCGGAGGCTGAGGCAGGAGGATCGCTGTGAGTTTGAGACCAGCCTGGGCTACATAGTGAGTTCCGTGTCAGTCTCAACTATGTGGTGAGACTCTGTCTCAAAAAAAAAAAAAAAAAAAAAAAAAAAAAAATACAGGTTCATTTTTTTAGGGCCAGGGATTTAGCTCAGTTGTTCTGCCTCACAAGCACAAGGACCTGAGTTTGATCCCCAGTACCAAACAAACAAACAAAGTACAAGTTCACTTTTGACTGTTTTATTGCCTAAGATTTCTAGATGGCAGGGTGACTTTTTCTTCTTAAAACTTTGATTTCCCGCTTTCAAATGTCAGAGGCAAATCTTGAGGGAAAATATATACTTACTCAAGGAAGTACAGGTGATGTAACTACCTGTTCTTTTTTCCTAGGACAGCAGAAACATTGGCTTAACACAGGCAATAGTAAAGTACTGTGGCAGGGTGTGTGTGGGTGTGTGTGTGTGTGCTCAAGTACGTGTGTAAAGAGAGGAAGGGAGAGGGAGAGGGAGAGATCCTTATGTGAAGAAGTTCCAAGTTGAAAAATAAGGGCCAGGGATTTAGCTGAGTGGTTCTACTGCCTGCCTTGCAAGCACAAGGTCCCGAGTTCGATCCCTGGCGAAAGAGAGAGAGAGAGAGAGAGAGAGAAGGAAAGATTAAATAAAAATTGTCCTAACTTTTCATGGGGTTCTGTGCAGTTTGGTTACAGCCAACCCATAGGGGTCAAAGTCTACCGTATCTGTATACCTCTAAGAGAAGGCAAGTGAAATACAGAGGGATTTATAACCCAGCGTCTCTGTATTCTATTGCTCATTTCCAAATCTCAGATAACTTAATGTATTAAATACAAAAGTAGCTACACACATACACACACACACACACACACACACACACACACACACACACACCCCAGGTCACAGGCCGAAATCCATCTTCTCCTGGCCAGCCTGAAAATGTTTCAGATGGCGTCTGTGTCCTTCGCCCTTCCTTCTCCCCTGTCCTGGGCAGACCTTTACTGCCCCGTCTGACCATAGTTCTGGCCTCCAGAGAGAAGACACTCTGGGGTCCTTTGCTGGAATCGTTTTCCTGTGCCTGAGGAGTTGTGGAAGGGACAGCTTCGTGTGTCTGCCCACTCTCCCTCCTCGGCCAGCCTTGGCGATGCGGGCACCTAACGGAAACACGGGGAATGTGACGGCAGACAGTCCCGGTTGGAGACACGGGGCAGGGAGGTGAGGCATCCCAAATAGCACGGGAGCGCTCGGACTGCAGCTAAGGGGCCACGTGGACAGGGGGCAGGTGGCTCTGGAGTCCAAAGTGTGTCCTGCCCCACTCAGGAAGAAGTCAACCCGAGGAGGGTCCCGTGGGATCCCAGAGGGGCCTGTGGTCCTCAGTGTTCCTGCTTCGATCATGGGTGGAAAACAGTCACACTGTTTAGAAAAGCAGTTCTCCTCCAGCGTGTCTGTCGTACTCAACTTGTGAGTCCAGGGCCAAGGCCTGAGAACACCCGCCAGAGAGCTGAGATTCCATTCTCCAAGCATCCTTATTTTTAGTTGTGGGAACAAGGGAGTTGAATTACGGTGCCATCGTCCCTGGGGCTGAACTCCGTCTGCTCCTGAGAATCTTCATGGAAAAGTCAGACCTGCTTTAGGGTTCCCTAGCCTCTGTCTCTGAGGGCTCCGTGTGCTCCCAGAACTACCGCTAAACCATCCGGATTTGCTAACCCGGTCAGGATCTTGAGATTTCTCTCGACCTGGTCTGCTCCGTCATCATTGCGCTCCCCCACCTGCACACCTACCACCTCGGGAATGCTGCTTTTAAAAGTCGTCTTTCCTTTAATAGAGAGCTGTGCGGATCAGGCGAGGCGGCTGGGTGGGGGAGGGGTGCTCTGCCGGTCACGGACTTCGGAGCGCAGGCTTGTGTTTGGGAACGCAGCAGGCAGCGAAGGCGCCTGGTCTTTTTTTGGAGAGCTGTCACCCCTCGGTCGAATGTCACAGTGCTCTCCTGATGTGCCCCGCAGGTCCGCGGGGTGGTTTTGACCTTTCCAGCGGGGCGTTAGGGTGGCGGGCTTCCCATTGGCTCTGAGTCTCGCTGGAATCAGTTGAGTAATTATGGCTTTCCTGGCTTCCCACCCCGATCTGATTAGCCTGCTTACCTAACCAGAGCCAGCAGGACCTGCCTGAAACCCTCTGCAGCCTTTGCTACTCAATCTAAGAAGCTTGTTTGCCTTGGCAGTAGCTATTAACTGCTGAAAGTGGCTCTCAAAACGTTTCCCGACCCGGAATTCTTCCTGTCCTCTGTATGCACCCCTCTAGCCCTCTCTTCCTCCTTGTCAATGTCTGTGATGAGAATGATTTGATCTCTGATCGCTCCTTTTTCTTGTCCCCCAGCATCACACTCTGGTGCTGGTGTGAGAAAGGATTTTCTGGGTAGGGGTGGGCGGTGGGCTGAGGCTCATGGGGGACAGGCTGCAGTGCCGCCTGAGGACCATGTAGCTGTTGCCCGGGAGAGCTGGCCCGCGCTGTGGCGGCCCTGATGACCTGCCAAGGAGAGAAGAGAGAACAAAGCCCAGGCGAAGCCGGGCGGAAGCCACGAACAGTGGACAGGACAGGACGGAGGCCGGCTCTCAGGAGGGGCAGCCCTGGTGAAGGTCACCCAGAGGCCAGTTGCCGGTGTGAGGTAAATGCCTTGCTCACTAGTATCCTAAGTCTCCTCTCTAGATCAGAGCTTCTCCAAAAGTTTTAGCCACAGAGACTTCACTTGAAATAAAATGTAGGTACAAGTCCGTGTTTCACAGCCAAAAAAAGCTGATAAGCTGGGGTGAGAGGATTCAGAGGTGAAGGAACCAGTTATCTCCCACTGTCCCGCAGTATCTGCCCCAAACATCCTGAGAACCTCTGCTCCCCTACAGCATATCCCCTCCTTTGAGCAGAAGGTCGCTGTAATCTTAGCTTTCCCCACCCCGACCCCCTTCCCAGGCCAGAGAACAGTAAGTGAGCTGAAATTCAAGTCCAACGTTCCTTGGGGCTGTTTACTTGGTGTCCCATGCTTAACAGGTTCTGCTGAGCCCGCTGGCTGAATCCTGCCTGCGACAGGCCAGGAAGGGGGCTGGGGGGCTGGCGTCGATGGCAGCAGACCCGAGGTGTTGCATGCCCGGAGCTTCTCTTGGCTCCTTCTTGCAGACAGATTCCTGGCTCTGTCGTCTGGGATTTCCTCATGCTTATATCGGAGAACCTTCTCAGATTTCACAGGAGGGATTTGGGGTAGGAGGGGAGAGACATGGAAATGTTGGCAGCCAAGAAAATGCTGCTTTTTGTTAAAAAAAAAGAAAAAAAGAAAAAAGATACTGGGCAGCACTTTGAGCTGGTATTAGCTGCTGTGTCCCTTTCAGTTAATCCAAGGACTTTGTATCTTGACAACTCCTGGGGCAGTGGAAGTCAGGAACGGGGTTCTGCTTCCAGCTTGCCTGTGAATGGTTCCAGGGGTTCCAAATGTCTTGACTTTCTAAAGCTGGCTCATATTTTCAATGAAATAAAAAGTTGGTCTCTGAGGTCTCCCGTGGCTCTACCTTTGTGTTTAACAGGTTACTGCCCGGCAAGCCCTCAGCCTCCCTTCTGGAGGCCCAAGAGACTCTTGAGGTGAAGTTACCCCAGCTAACATCCTGTGTGTTAAATTAAATCCATCTGTAACCCTGCGCAGGACCTCCTGGAATGAAGTCCCTTAGGCCAAAAGCAACCCATATGCAAAACCAAAGGAAGCTACGCCCCCCAGAAGTGACTGACAGCCACACTGTCCAAAGGGTGCCTTCCACAGTGATGGCCACCAGATCCCAAGATCCTCTTGTGCTGGGAGGAATATGAGGTTTTCAGAGAGAACCTGCCGGAGCAATCCAGGGAGGCAGGGAACCCTGAGCAAGGACTGCTACTGTTCCATTTCTTCAGGGCACTGTCACAGGTCAGTGCCAGGTGCACTGGGGTCCAGCACAGCTGTGACAATGTGGTCCTCATTCTGTCTGTCATGTGTCTTTACAGTCAATACCCATCACCTAAGAAGAGTTAGGTCTGTCTTGTCCTTGCCACCCAAAAGCCCAGAAAGGTGATTTATTCCATTCTACGTTGTAAGCAGGTCACAGTGGGTGGGGTGCTGGTCTTAAATCCCTGGGTTGTGTGTTTAGTGCTAATTCAACACATAGACTCCATGTGGGTCAATGCAGCAAACATCTCTTCAGCACAAGGATTCCCGAGTCGTCTACTGTTAACACGGTGCCCTTGAGAAAGCTGCTTGACCTCATCTTCATGTCTGCACCACCAAACAGGGACAGTGTTTGAGCTACCCAACCCCAGTGGCTGTTTCGGAAAGAATTAAATGCGATCCTGTATGTGAATAGAGAGGTAGACAATGCTCTAATAAAGAGTTGCCCTTAAAGCACATGTGCACAGAGTGAAGGGGATAAAACAGCAGAACATGGAAATAAAGAACCCTGAGTTGAGGCTTTGATTGGGCCTAGTATACTGTAAATGCTCAGTAAGTGTCTGTTATTGTGACAAGCACCGCTCTCCTCTGGACTAAGCTCCTGTGGTGGGTTCCCAGAGCCCTCGAACCCGAAACAGCACTTGCCCTGTGGGCTCTGGCATTCCTGGAGAACAGCGAAATGGGTCCATGTCCCTTCTCCATTCAGTCAGGCCCCTCATTCAGCCCCAGTTGGCTGCAAAACCTCCTGCAACCCCCTCTTCCTTTCCATGAACCCCAGGAATAAAGGCGATCATAGTGATCTGCCCCACAGTCACCCAGGAAGCAGCCCCTCCTCCGTCCTTTCCTTCAGGTACCCGCTACTCCACAGGGAGCATCAGCGTACACTGTGCACACAAGCCCCCAAAATCTAAAAGAGAAGTCACAGGAACAACTCGGGGTCTGCAGGGAGCTCCCTTAAGAAGGGAGACACCAGATACTGCTTCAAATAACTTTAAAGAATTGCCTTTGCCTTTAATTTCCCAGGTTGGGAACACAGAAGCCCCCCTCCTGGAGTCTGGGCACTTTTAAAGGACTTTCATTTCCAGGATGCAGCCTGTTTTGTTTAGCAAAGCATTGACCCTGTTGGTTGGTCCGAGCGTGGGAAGGGCGCACACCCGGCCTGCAGTGACCTGGCTCTGCCATTGCCACAGGAGTCACCTGAGCAGGTGAGAAGCGAAGGCTGAGCAGTCTGCAAGAGGTGGTGACCTGTTTCAGCCATGCATCCACTCTCGGTTCTTCAGTGGCTCCAATTCAAGCTGACCCGAGGTGACCCTCTCAACGTCCGGAGGAGAAGGGTCCCCTCCAGAGCAGGAGGAGCGGATAAGGTGGCCTCGGGTTCTTAGGGCCTCGTCCGACCAGCTGTGGCATCTCGTCAGGGACCTGTCCGTGTCCAGCCAGAATGCCACCTTGGCTCTGAGTCTGCGTTTCCTAACACCAGACGTGGGCTCTAAATGGCGGACGGCAGGGACCAGTCCCGGGATTTGCTAGGATGGTTCAGAGGCCTTTATCCGTGAACCCTGACCAAGCCAAATACTGGCCTCTATCACCCAGTTTCCATCAGTAAGTCAGAAAGTGAGCACCCGCAGAGTCCAACCTGAAGTCTGACCAAGGACACAGTGGCCACCCCAGAAAGCCTGCTAGGAGGCCATTGGGCCTCTTACTTGGGGTTACCCGGATCACCCAGCCTCATCATAGGATGTATGAATTTTCCCTAAAGGAGAGAATGACTGTCTTCATATTCATCTGAAGGGAGAAGGCATTGAAGTTTTCTCTGTGGAGATAAAAAAGTGTTTTGTACCTTAGCATAATGGTGCATGTTTATAATCCCAGCACTCTGGGAGGCTGAGGCAGGAGGACTGCAAGTTGTACCCCAGGCTGGGCAATTTAGCAACTTAGTTAGCAACTTATTTAGACCCTGTCTGAACATAAAAATAAAAACGAAGGGCTAGCCAGGCATGGTGGCACACGCCTATAATCCCAGGACTCAGAAGGCTAAAGCAGAAGGATCGCCATGAGTTCAGAGCCAGCCTGAACTACAAAGCAAGACCCTGTCTCCAAATAACAACAACAGCAACAAAAGGAAGAGGTGGTAATGTTGCTCAGTGGGAAGGCCCTGGGTTCAATTCTCAGCACCACAAAGTAAATTAGGAAGGAAGGAAAGAAGGGAGAGAGAGAAAAGGAAGGATTTTTCTAAATTTTACTTTTTCTAACCTCAAAAAGGGTTGTTTGTTTTGTTTTTGTTTTTGTTTTTAATTTAAGATGTTTTCTGAGGTGAAATCTGCCTGAGGTAAGATAACTTTTATTGTGAATCCCATTACACAGCCAGGCTAAGGCCCATAGTCACATGAGCCTAATTCACCCTTTCTCCAATAAATATTTGAACAGCATAAGACTGAAACAGCCTGCCAAGCGGAGCACAAGTCCCACCATTAACACAGCTGCAGTCACAACACTCAAGCCCCTGTGTCTGGCCTGTGACAAGCACAGCCCAGTTGAGACCCTCAGAGGCTGAATACAGAACTGGTTGTGGAACTCACCCCAGATGAGAACAACACCAAACTGTTTTTTGTTTTTGTTTTTTTAAGTGCAAGGCAAGGAAAGAAAGGATCCAACTTTTCCCTTGACAAATATTTCAATGATCTCCGAGCCTCCACCTAAACAGCCCGTCCCACAGGGGGGAGTCCGGCAGCACTTGAGTGACAGCTGTGAGGTCATCAGTCAGAAGTGAGAACCATCCCGGGGGAGGGAGGCCCCCTTCCACTGCAAAGTGGTCCGAGGTCACCCCAGGCAGCTGGGGCAGCTGGGGAGAGGAGCTGGGCCAGATGTATCCTCCAGAGTGGGCAGCAGATGGCCTGGTGTAACTGGGGCTGTGCAGAGAGTAACGCTGGAGTGAAATCCGAGGGAAGACCCGGAGCCCACGGAGAACACTGTTTGATCCATCCGGGAAATTAAGGGCAAAAGCAGTTAACTCCGTTTCCACAAAGATAGGTGTGTTCTTGGAGGGGGGGATTCTGTTCAAGAAATACTGTTTTGTTTTGTTTTTTAATACTGGACTTATAGTCTGCTTTAAAAGACAGTGGACTCAAAGTAGGAGCCGGGCTACGGAAGAGGGGAGCAGGAAGCCAGAAACACTTAGAAATAACTCAGGAATAGTTGCACTTCTGAATCCCAGAGTCATAAGTGCATGGCGCACTGAGATTGCTCTTCACCTCGCTGGGAACCAAGGGGTGGGTGTGCGACAGGCTGTGCACAAGGGATTGGGGGGTGAGCCCCAGGGCTTGCAACGTGGACAAGGCCTTCTGCTCACCTTGGATTGCTCAGGAAAGGGGGAACTGCCATAAAAGGGGCAAGAAAAGTGTTCAGAGTTTTGTCTGTGACAGTCCTGTGGCCAGATTTTCACACTGTACCTTTTTGTTTTTGATTGATTGATTGTCT
>NW_022900914.1:18192223-18202913 GCF_012274545.1 Fukomys damarensis
AGGGAGGGAGGGAAGGGGGGAGGGGAAGAGGGAGGGAGGGAAGGAGGGAGGGGAAGAGGGATTTTCAAAACAGCTTCCCGACCCGCAGCAGCCCTCGGGAACTTACTCAAAACACAAATGCTCTGTCCGACCCCAAACCTGCAAAAGCAGAAACTAGAGGTGGGGCCCGATTTGCGTTTTTTCAAGCCCCAGGGAGATGGTGGTTTGCGTTCGTTTGAGAACCACTGCTTTAGCAAAATGGCAGGTCATGGCGCTATCAAGGTCTTAAATATGTCACCCTTTTGCTATTTATTGGTCCATTTTTGGCTCTTATATTGAAACTTCCTTTGCAGAAATAGAGAGGTTTCCGCGTGGTGTATCTTAATGCCTCCAGTGTTACAATGCACATTATCCAGTCAACGCTTTTAACCTTGGGGCAGGGAAGAGGAGGCGCAGCAGGGGACAGCATGTAATTTGATCAACTCAATCTGCTTTCTTTTTCTAGGTTGGGGGAAGTGCAAAAAAAAAAGTAAACAGACCTGGAGAAGTGGAATTCTCCCTTCCCAGCAGCGTCTTTTGCTCCCTCTGAGAGAAAGGCTGCGATGGAGCAGCAGCTGAGCCTCCCTAACACCTGCACGGAGCTGCTTCTTGCTGGAATGAGCCCAGAGGGTGACAGGGGACGCGCAGCACAGCTGAGGGCTCCCCTGCTTCCCTCTTTCCTTTGCATCTTCAGATGCAGTTCTTCCAGCACTCTCCAACCCCGGCAGGAAAAAATGGGGGGCTTTAGCCACCGTCATTCTTCAGCCCCTTCACCACCCTCTTCCCCAGCCACGCACTCCAACCACTCCTTCTGGCTGGGATCCAAGCCTGCCGAGACATTCCAGGTCCAATGAGATATGTGCGTCCAGACAGGTATCTGTCAGGGAAGCCAACAGATGTGTGACTCCCCGCGACTGCAGACACATGGAGGGAAGGGGGAGACAGCCCCCCAAGCAGGAGGAGGACGGGTTATGTAAGGGAAGCACGTGGGTTTGCGCACAGCCTCGCACCTGTTGCTAATTAGTCACTGCCTGTCAGGAACCCAGCCAGGAAAAAGAACTCCCTGTTCACACAAGCTCACCCAGCAATGGAAATGCAGACACTGATGCAGCCGAGAAGGGTTTAGTCCAACAAAAAAAAAAAGTGTACTGGACCACGCAGTGTTAGGTGCTGGGGATACGGAAATGCAGACCAGGGTCCCTGCTTAGCGGGAGCTCATGGTAAAGGACACCAACAAGTGAATGCAGCGAACGCCACATACAGTGAAGCTATCTCCAGTGCTCAGAAATCCTGCAGTGGTGCACACCTGTAATCCCAGCTACTCGGGTCGAGGCAGGAGGATCACAAGCTTTAGGCCAACCTGGGCAACTCAATGAGACCCCATCTCAGAAAGAAATACTCTGCAGGAACGCTTTGAAATTTAGCCAGAGAGACCCAGTGAATCCTTCCAAGCAGAGAACAATAAATAAGTGCAAAAGCCGGGCACTGGGGCTGGGGCTCTTGAATCCCGACACCTGACACGGTGAAATTAAGCTAGGATTTCCCTGGCAGGTGCAGTCAGGAAGGCCGCCTCCTCGGAATGGGGCAGGCACCACACTCCACATCTGAGAAGGAGGCGATCAGGACCCATGGCCAGGGCAGGAGGGGAGAAGGGGCTCCAGAAGACTGCACAGCCCCCAGGTGTGCCGCTGGGAGCCAGAGGGCACTGAGCTCAGACAGCCATGCGCAGCAAGAGTGGGTCTGCTTTGCTTAAAGAACAGGGACGTGGGGTCCAGGGATTTAGCTCAGTGGTTCCACCACCTGCCTCACAAGCACAAGATCTGGAGTTCTATCCACGGTACACACCAAAAAAAAAAAAAAAATTAAGGACAGCAACGGTTTAAAGCCCTCACAGATCACAGATGGCCTTCTTCATCTTGATCTCCTGCCCGGCCCTCCTCCCAGCAGCCAAGGGCCAACTGACACCTTCACCTCGAACCCCCATAGACGCCTCAACCCAGCATTGCAAAAACGGTGTCTCATCCCTACGCCCCTCCACTGTGCTGAGCCCCGATGGTCCTCAGCCCACCTTGGTGCCCGCCTTGAAGCCTGACTAAATTCCAGCGGTGCCTCTTTCTCTAATCTCCTCCTCCTTCTAATCCAGTTATTTTCTACATCATTCTTAAACCTGTTTACTTTGTATTTGTTTGTTTTTTTTTAAATTACTTGTCCATGTTGCCTTTTTGTTTGTTTGTTTTTTGGTACCAGGGATCGAACTCTGGTCCTTGAGCTTGCCAGGCAGGCATCGGTACCACTTAACTAAATCTTTTTTTCCTCCTACTGGGGATCGAACTTGGGACCATGCGAGGCAGACAGCACCACTGAGCTAAATCCCCAGCCTGTATTGGTTTGCTATAGTTGCTATAACAAATTGCCACAGACTCAGTGACTAAAACAAGATAAATTTATTACTTTACAGTTCTGAAGATCAGAAAGCCTAAACTCAAGGTGTCAGCTGGGCTTTGTTCCAGACTCTGTCCCGTGTCATTTCCAGCTCTGAGAGGCTACCCGCATTCTCTGGCCCTCTCCTCCATCTTCAAGGCCCGCAGCCTCCCATAATTAAATCTCTCCTTGCCTCTGACTTTCTGCCTTCTTGGACCCACCCAGATAAACTAGGAAAACGTCCCCACCTCAAGATCCTTACCTGAATCCTCTTGCCTTGTAAGGAATCATATTCATAGGTCCTAGGGATTAGGAAATGGACCCCTTGGAGACCACCGTTCTACTACCACACACGTCATCCCAGCGGCAGCACCTTTCTGATTGCATAGAAGAATCAAGGTATACGAAGAGGGAAGATAAGGGGACAGAAGCAGAGAGAAGGAGGGAGACGCTTCCGGTAGACCCTGCACGGACTCACCAAGCTTCCTGACCCAGTAGCTCCTGGGAAACGACTCTCTGCCTTGCTATTCCCTTCTTTCCCAGCTCTCAGCCTTTGCTCTCGCCATCCCTGTCTGGAAGACTCTCTCTACTTCCTAACAGTCGCCTCCACTCTTCCCCAAGCCCCTGCACACAGGAGCACTAGGTCTTCAGGCTCAGTTGAGCTGGCAGCCTTCTTGGGCCTCCAGGTTTCAGGCTCTGGTGGCCCCAGGAGGCTCCATCACACCCTGCCTGCTCTCACCTGGCCCAGCCCTTGTCTAACCCTTCTGTGACCGCCTCTCCCCTGGCTGTCTTCTCTGAGCTGCAAGAACCTTGAGAATAAGATCCAGGGCCAGGGGTTTGGCTCAGTGGTGCCGCTGACTGCCTGGCAAGCACAAGGTCCTGAGTTTGATCCCCGGTACCAAAAGAAAAAAGAGGATATGATCCAAATCTTCCTCATTGTCCCCCGAGAATATTGTAAAGCTCAACAGTTCCCAAGGATATTAAAAAATAAAATAACACTCATCGTTGAAAACTTAAAGTCCCAAATTTGAACATGTTGTCTTCTTTCAGCCCTAGACCCAGATCTTTTTTTTTTTTCCCATGCTTAATTCCTGTTGTTGGCTTAACTGGAGGATGTGGTGACAACATCGTGGATGCCTTCCTATGGGAAGGAAGGGGACACAGTACACAGTTTGGTGTTTGTCAGCTGGTGCCAGATCAGGAAGGCAACTGGGGACAAGGCCCTGGCAGGAGGGCAGGGAGCTTTTCCAAAGCAGGGATCCAGAAGAGAGGTTTCCCTCACTCAGGCCACATGGGTGAGGCAGCACCTGCTGTCTGTGAGGTCATCAGTGGCTGGAGCCAGACTCCTGAGGTGTAATAAGAATTCCAGGAGGGCCAGGGAGTTAGCTCAGTGGTTCTGCTGCCTGCCTTGGAAGCTTAAGGACCCGAGTTTGATCCCAGGTACCAAAAAAAGAATTCCAGGATAGCCTCATGCAGCAGGACATCCTAATGACATCAAGAAAGGAGGGCACCCCTTCCACACACCCCCACACCCCACCTCCCCACTCACCCTCTTTGAGTTCTTCCAAATGCCAGGCCCAGTAAAGAGAGGACTTGAGAGAGCACCACCCTTCAACATATGTCAGGGTTGGTGAAAAGAAATCACTAACAAATGACTCATTGCCATCTGTTTTTAATAGATGAGAGAATTCCAGAGTCACAATCTGTCTCCTCCAGGAGTTAAAGTGGCCAAAACAAGTCTTGTCAAAAACACTTGTCAACTTAGCTCCTGTAGCCTAGAAGATAAACAAGCATCTCTTTCTTCTTCCCTCTCTGTTTTAACTTTTTTTTTCTTAAATAAAAATATTTCCGCCAGGCATGGTCTCGCACACCTGTAATCCCGGCATTTGGGAGGCTGAGGCAGGAGGATCACTGTGAGTTTGAGACCAGCCTGGGCTACATAGTGAATTCCAGGTCAGTCTCAACTACACAGTGAGACTCTGTCTCAAAAAACAAAAACAAAGAAACAAATATATATAGATAGATAGATAGATAGATATAGATAGATATAGATAGATAGATATAAATATATTTTGCCATAGCCAAATGTCAGCTGGTCACTTCCTACTTGGAAATTTTTGCTCTGCTTTGTTCATTTTCACAGCTGCATGATATTCTGTTGCATGTCTGTTTCACAATGCATCCAATTTTTCTCTTGGTAGACACTGAGGTTGTTTGGGATTCTTTTCTTCTTTCAAACAATTGCATCATACAGTCTTCATCATACCCTTAGGCCCACATAAGAGAATCTGTTCAGTGGAGTGATGGGTAAGTAGCTTCGCTAAGTAATTACTACATTACCCAAAACACCCCCATTGATTTATACTTTTACCAACAGCGCATGTGTTCGCAACCTGCAAGATCTTCCCCGATCCTTTGGCAAATGTTTTTGGTTTTACTAGTCTTACAGCTCTGTAATGGTATCTCACTTGGCTTTATTTATTTGTTTTGTTGTTTGTTTGTGCTAGTACCGGGGATCGAACTCAGGACCTTGCACTTGTGAGGGAGGCTCAGTGCCACTGAGCTAAATCCTGGGCCCCTCACTTTGCTTTAATTTACATTCCTCTGGCCGCTAGTAAAAGTGTATGACATTCTGTGTATTTGTTGGTCTTTTAGATTTCTGTCTATGAGTTGTTGCCTGTTCATATCTTTTGCCTAACTGTATTTGTTGTTTGTCTTTTTCTTATCAATCTTTGGTTAGTTTTCATATATATTTAATCAGATTTGTTTCTGGTGCCTTACAGCTTTTCTCCTGTATATATTAGCTTTAATTTTGTTGTCATTTTCTAACTGTGGCTGGTAAATAAAAATGTAAAACCATTTTTGTATAAGAGTCTTCTATAATAACTGCTGCATTCTCCTATATATTATATGAGGCTCTTTTCTCCCCATATCTAGAAAATTCTGATACTTCTATACCCAAGGAAAATCACCCAGCAAGCACTCGTCCTTGGTTACCCAAGCAGGCAAGCAGGGGAGAGGCTCCTTGCTGATCCCCTGGGTAAAGCGCCGGCTTCTTCCTAGAACTCTTACTGCAGTGCCCCCTTCTGGAGACCTGTCGGCAAGACAGAACGCTCCTGGGAGATCACTACTGTGTATTGTAGATCAAAAGATTCGGACAGAGTGGCCTCGCTTGAGGTTAGCTGTTCTGTTACAAAACAGAAAGGTCCCCAGGCAAAAGGCTCAGAGCCAGCTGGGTTAGCCTGGGTGACCTGATTAGAGGATGGCATTTCTTGATTGGTCACACACACTCTGTTCTTCCACTCCCCCTACTTGAAAAGGCCTTAGGGACATTAGAAAGCAGGCCAAAAGGAGGAGGTGGCAGTGCCCGGAGAAAGAGTTAGAAAGGAAGTTAGAGTGCAGCCTGCCCCTCTACCGCTTAATGCAAGCTGTCACACAGCTAGGGGGCCCCGGAAGTGTCCATCTGGCCTGACCTCCGGAGGGCGGAGGGCGGAGGGCGGAGGGCGGTTGGACAGCTTCCAGAGCCCCGAGAGAGGCTGTGGATTTCTGGATGTGGAGTCATCCTAAGGGGTGCAGGAGAAAGAAACAGAGGGAGAATGAGGATCTAGATCCCATTAACTGGGCATAGGCCTCACTCGGACCCAGATGTTTCCACAGAACAGCCCTGAGGAGAGGCTTCACCTCTTCTCGCATCTCTCCAAGGGCGTGCGGGGCCCGGATGTTGACGGGACGGCGTAGACCCTGGGGTTTGTCTCCACATCCGTCTAAACTGAACACCGAGTGGGGCAAAGTGAACGCGTGAATGGGCCTGCGTCAGTCGGATCTGAGCCGAACTCAGTGAGGTGTGGCGCCGTCACCTCTTCCAACCTTTGGTTTCTTCCTCTGTCTGAGGGGATGAAAATCTCTTCAGTATGAAGTTGTTGAGTTGATTGAATTAAAATTCTACTGTGTACAACACACCAGGGTGATTGCCTGATGAAGCCATTCTGAGTCCTTGGAAAGACAGTGAGGAAACTGCTGAGTCACTTCTGTAGCTCAGCGGGGCCTTGGATTCTTCCCAATCTCCCTTCTCCAGTGAGCCAAGGAAGGCGAGTTCCCCTGAAAGGAGAGGCAGCCACTAAGCACTGGGTTGTGCGGCTGGGGGTGAGAGGACAGAATTCACGTGCAGACGTTAACCCAGTTTATGCTTAGGAAAACCCTGTCAGTTGGATAGAGTGGCTATTAAAGCCATGCTTCAGATGAAGAAACTCAGGTTCGGGGAAGCACTGTGATTTCCTTGTCAGGTGCTGGGTGTGGAAGCACAGGTAGGAAGCTGTGGGCGTCCTGTCTGCACCCCAGGTCATTATTAGCTTCTCCTATCCTGATAACCTAGCCCCAGACCTTAATAACTCCACAGTTTTTCAGCCGGCCCCTGGACAATTCTAGTATCTCCTCTCCCTCACTCACACTAGCACTAGGCTATATCTCCAGTCCTTTTTATTTTTCCCTCTTGAGACAGGATCTTATGCTGTCTAGGTAGGCCTCAAATGTGCAACCCTCCTGCCTCAGCTTCCCAAGTAGCTAGAATTGCAGATATGTGCCACTGTGACTGGCCTAACTTCCTTTTTTTTTAAGAGGATAACTTAATTTTTTAATTAATTTTGTTGGTACATTTAAGGTATACAGTATAACAACATTCATGATTGGAAACTTGCATCTTTACACGATCCATCTCGGTTCTCATTTTTCCCCCATTCCCCTGCCCTCTCTTCAACCCTCCACCCGTCCCTATCTGCAAAGACTGTCTCCATTTTTTCTTTTTCTCATTTTAATTCCATTCCCTTCTTTCTTTTCTCCTTCCCCTCCCACTTCCCCTTCCCTAAATTAATTTTTTAATTGTCAGGAGCAAACAGGCCTCTGAGCCACATGACCCTTCCAGCCTCCAGTGTTTCCCTGCTAACAAGGCCCTAGTGGGAAGCCACTGCTTTTATTCTTCCTGCTTTTTGCAGGAGCTGTCATTCTGTGCAAAGCCTGTGATTCGGAGAGTGCAATCAGATCATGGCAGAGAGGAAACAAAGGTTAATGGACAGAAAAGGGCAAAAGAAGTGGTTTAGAGGAATCGGCAGATCATTGTTTAAATAGGAAAGCGTGGTTCTTACTACACATTGTCTTTATTACAGTCACCTATGCCTTTGTATCACTCCCTCCACTGGTTTGTAAGCTTCTGGAAGGGGAAGTGTCTATGTCTGTCTGTGTCTGTGATCGGTCGCCTACACCACCGGGCCTGGTCCATGACCCACACAAGGAGGGAACTCATGACCCATCTTCGCAGAAATGCCATCTCCTCTGGGGTTCAGCCGCATCTCCCGTGAGAATCTCCATCCCTTGGAGGCTGCTACTTTCGACCAGGCTCACTGAGTCCTGCCCTCTGTCCTCCAGCAGCGAGCGGCATACCATGGGAAGAGGCCTCTGAAGGAGAAAATCAAGGGAGGAGCGGACACGAGGCTCATCATCAGCCCTGTTATTATAGCTAGATTAGGTAGGGATAGCACAGGCAGTCAGCGCTGGGTCCGTGAGGGTGTCCCGCAGAAGATGAGGACACATCACAACCGTGGCTGGAGATGCATCTGAAGAAGACTAAAATCACAGTGGCCAGATTTACACACTTCCCTAAGGAAGCTTGAGATTGTTGGAACCACCCTCTGAGATTTCCTGTGTAAATAAACCATCATCTCTTTAAGGGATGGCCATCTTCTCCACCCACTAAGACTAAGACCACTGAAACCAAAATGAACAATTATCGACCAAGGTTACCAAAGTCATCCATAGACCGCTGCTGCTATTGGATCAATAAGAGCCAATCAGCTGTACTTGTAATCTTATTGGTTGAGCACAGCTTTGATCTACGTTGCACCACCTCGTGATTTTGCTCTCTAAGATCTTTCTCAGAGAAGTGGGCTCCAAGCGACCCCCTTTGGGCCCCATCCTGTGTCTGGATATCTCTCTCTCTCTCTCTCTCTCTCAATAAATTTTCCTACTCTAAGCCTCTATCATTTCTTAGAATTCATTGTTTGAGTCTGAGAAACATAAATTTGCCGTATCTGACATCTAGCGGGTTGGGAGTTACGTTTATTTCCCTTGTATCTCTGTGAAGGGTGCGAACGGGACGGGCAGCATAGCTGTGGCCCTTCCTTATACCAATGGCACAGGAGAAGGGCCTTGGAACAGCTGCTGCCACTCTGATAAGCAATTCCTTCTACGCCTGAAAGTTTCCATTTCCTACATCACGCGCCGCTGGTCATAAATAAAAAGCAGCCGTGAACGAGGCTTGTCCGTGTGAGGAATGGAGTCCCAAGGTGGCCCGGGTGGACCCCGCCCCGCCTGCACCAGTCATCCACTACGTAACCAAGCCCCTCGCCGCTTCTCTCTCCTTTGCTCCTTTTCCACCCAGCCGGCACCGTGAGGCCGTGGGTCTTTAATAAAGATCTCTCATACGAGCTCTGCGCCGGTTTCTTTCAAAGGGAGGTAAGACAGATGAAATAAAGATGGGTAGGCAGGAAACAAGAAAAATCAGTTGTAAAATTCTACTTTTAAGAAAAACTGCAGCTTCAGGACACAAAAGTAACGGAAGCTTTTTTCCCTTCCAGAAAACTCACTCAAAATAATCCCCAAGGGTCTTCACCAATGAGCCCTGTCAGCTGGAAGGGCCTGGATTCAATTCCCAGCACTGCCCGAAAATAAGAAAAAATGAGAATGCGTATGAAATCAATCCATACACCACTTTTAATGCAGTTTGCTAGCTACAAGCAAGAAGGGCGAAGAAGCAAAATGTGTAGATCTCACTCAGTCTAGTTCTGTTTAGCTTAGATCACCCAGATTGCTTCAGAACTCAATTTAATAGACTTGTATTGAGGACTGACTAGGAGCCAGGAGGTCTGTGTGCCTCAGAACCTCCGTGTGACCAGGCCTTCCCTTGGCGAGGACCAGTACAGGGCTCCAGGGGAGTCCCTTGTCCCACCTGGTCCCACCCTGAGTGCAAGCTGGGGTTTCCTCCCTCACGGAGGAGATGCTAGTGATCTGGGTCCCTCTCTGTTACGCAGAATGAGACCTGGTGGTCCTGACCTTCCCAGCTGCATAAAAGCACAGCCTCACACATAATGACCCTGCCCAGAGGACTACGGGAAATTCTTGTGAGCATTCAGAGCCAGAGTTTCCTTCTACTAGCAGCCCGGCCTCCCTCCCCAGTGACTGTGGTAGAGAGAGGAAGGGATTCCAGTTCACTCATCTGCTGAAGATGCCTGGCTTCCTTCACACTGTGTTTACCTGCCTCCCTGCCACAGACGGCACGATTCCCAAGATGACACTCTGGAAAAAACAAAACTATGGAGACAGCAAACACAGAGCAGTGGTTATCAGGGGCTGGGAGAGAGGGAGGGATGAACAGGCAAAGTAGGTTTTTAGGACAGTGAAAATATCCGGTACAACGCTGTAAACACGTGCCATGGGAGTCTGTCCAAACCGAGAGAATGTGAACACCAAGTGTGAACGGTGCGGCAGGGATCGAAATCGGGTCCTTGCGCTTGCGTGGCACAGCTAAATCCTCCACCCTGAGGACTTCGAATGATATGGCCACGGGGTTCATCAAACTCAGCAAAGTTACATCTTGGTGGGGTGTTGGTGATAGAAGTTATGCATGTGCGGAGGCAAGTATCAGAGAAATCTCTGCACCTTCTATTCAGCTCTGCTATGGACTTAAAACTGCTCAAAGATAATATAAAGTCATTTTTAAAATATGCAGACGAGGAAGTACCACCACCTGGAGCAGTGGTCTCCAATTTACAGTGGGACACGCAGCCCCTTAGTAACATACGAGTGCACACAAAGCTCCAATTAATGTATACCTATTTATGATATTTTTTGAAATAGTGGTAGGATTGTGGGTTAACCATTTTATTTGGGGTGGGGGTTGAGACAGGGTCACACTATGTAGTTGGGACGGACCTGGAACTCACTATGTAGCCCCCAGGCTGGTCTCGACCTCAAGAGATCCTCCTGCCTCAGACTCCCAAGTGCAGGGATTACAGGCGTACCATGCCTGGCCTAAAGTTTAACATTTTAAACACAGAATACTTCTCTTACTCAGCAGGATGGCTCCTGTCCTCCCATACCAGGGAGTGAATTTAGGACCTTGTGTTTGCAAGGCAGGCTCGGTGCCACTGAGCTAAATACACAGAAGGCTTGCTTTCTCTTTTTTTTTTTTTTTTTTTTTTTT
>NW_022900914.1:18203101-18214948 GCF_012274545.1 Fukomys damarensis
CCTCAGCCTCCCAAGTGCTGGGATTACAGGTGTGCACCACCACACCCAGCTCCAGAAGGCTTACTTTTCCTAGATAAAACTGACCTGAGTTGGGCTAAGTAAACTACTTTTAGTTTTTATGTTTTCTGAGACAGGGACTCATTAAGGAGTTCAGGCTGGCCTTGAACTCACCACAAAGCCCAGGGTGGTCTTAAACTCGCAGTGATCCTCCTGCCTCAGCCTTCCAAGTGCTAAGAATTTAGGGGTGGGCCACCACAGCCAGCAGCTCTTTTCCCATTACAGAATGATTTTACAAGGCACCAATGATCTTTTCTCTGACAGGCTTCAGAGAGCACATTCCTAAGCAGGGCTGTTCTGCAGCTCGTATTCTGCCCACTTTTTGTTTTTGTTGGGCCTTGATTTGTGCTACATAAACCTTCACACTTTTCGTACCCATTCTGTTCCAAGCATCCTAAGTATCTTTAATGAAATATCGGAGCCCAAACCTAGATTATAATCTGAAGAGCTAAGACAGACACAAACCAAGGTAAGAATGAAGCCAATGTCAGGCTCCCTGGTCGGGACAGAGGTCCACACTCTTCCAAGATAAGTGACATTCGTGACCACCTGGCCAAGCCCTGCAGTTTACAGGTGAAGGAAGAAGCAACAGAGGGCTGGTCATTGGATCCACATCACTGCTCCTGTTAAACGGGAGCCCTGGCGGCTGGGAACCACATTCCTCGTCACCCTGGAGACCAAGCGTGAAACTGGGACTTTAAACTTGCCCGGAATGTCTGTCTTTATTTATTCTCTGGTTTCTTCTCAAGATGTCACATTAGGCAAATGAGGGGGAAATCAGGCCCGAGGAGGTAAAAGACTTTCCCGTGACTGTTTACAAAGTCAGCGTTTGAGCTGTAGCCGATCCCGGGACCTCAGTTTCTGGGCACCCAGTTTTAACAGTAAATAAGAACACTTCCCTTACTCTGTCAACTCGGCCCTGCGCTAAGTAGGGAAGCTGGTGATTTATGCCAAAGCACGTGGGGTGTTACCGTTGCAGAGCAGAAAGCTCTCTAGTCTGCACCGGGAACCAATCTAACCTTTAGCAACTGGATCGTCTAGCGCAGTAGCTCTCAAACTGGCACGGAGGGGGAGGGAGTGGCCCCCGACCATTGGGGGATTCTCTGTACTCCCTGCCGATTTCCAGCGCGCTCTCAGACCCTGCTCCGGGGACCCCAGCACCAGGATGCGTCAGGAGGCCCGCAGGCAGCTTCTGACATAGAAGTCCAAACAACAAAATGAGAGAACCAGTGGTTGTGAGTCCAGCATTTCCCAAGCTGGCCTAAGCTTGAGTCTTACTGGGGAGCTCTTTAAAAATCCGTGCCCCTTTACCACTGGTTCAGAAAATTCAGAATCTGAGCCCGAGAGAACAGTTGGAGAGCGAGGTCTGCCCAGAGTGATCGCTGTGGCCCTGGCCCCTATACACCGTTCGCTTACCGCCTCCACGCAGCCTGACACCATCCACATCCACATCCACATCCACGAGGCTACCATTTCCTGGTCCTTCATTCAGCCAATAAATACGGCTCAAAACCGATTGCTTTTTTAAGCCTGAGAGAGAGCCTTGTAATTACAAATTTGTGTCTCATCATTTTTTACGGTTACTTACGGATAGGAGGGGCAACTGCTGAAGCCAGAGCATTCAGCTGAGATGGAGGAAGGAGCTCCACGAACACAGGAGCTGCAGATTAAGGAGGAGGACGCGGGAGATGAGGGCCTTCGGGGCCGGTCCCTCCTTCCGGAAATAAGTTAATGATGGTGCCTCCCTCTAAGAGCTCCGAGCATCACATACAGTGAGGCTGCTGGCATCGCCCAGGCTTCGTCAGCCAGAGTGGCCCCACAGAGGGCAAGCAGCACTGGGTCAGTGGGCGCCATCTGAGTCTACATAGCTCCCTCCAACAGAAATCACAGCAGCTCCTCTCCGAGGAGCTCACCCCTTTGTCCACAGAAAGGCTGCACCCTTGCAGGGCCTGCTGTGATGATGAATCCAGTCCTGGCCCGCTTAAAAACCGGACCATATTCCAACAGGAGAGGTCTTCTCCTTCCACTGAAGCATGAGGAGAGGGAGACAAGGCACGGTGGGCCCGGCAGCCCTCCAGGGCACAGTGCGTGCCCGGGCCGCCTGTTCCGCACAGTCTAAAGGTGGCAGGACTTAATCCCGGGAGGACTCAGCCAACAGAGGTTCCGCCAACTCACTACTCCAGGACAAAGAACAGGCAGGTTCTTTAGAAAAGCAATGAGGCTGACAAAGTTTCCTCCCACTGGAAGACCTCCCAAGAAGGGGCAGCCGGTGCCCAGAGCCAGAGCAGGTAACAGATACCTAATGAAGGCTGAGCTCCTCCGCTGTGGTTCTCAAGTCCCAAGTGTCCATCCGCCCAGTTCAAGCAATACCGATGCTGCTGGTCCCGGTGCCTTACTCTGAAGACCACTGCTCTACATGCTGCAGAAAGAAAAGATGACTTATGAGAGGTTAACAATATAACAAAAAAGTCAGGTTAAAAGATATTTTCCCTCAGTAGCCAACTGCAGGAAGGACGGAAAGGAGACAGCCGCTACCACTCACGAGGCACCAGATGACCTCTGTTATGTCATCTCTGACCATGGTGCTGGTCCTAATCACTGAGACACAGGATTCAGCCCATAGCTTAGGAGCGCAGCAGTCCTTGAATACTATTTTTAACTTATGGAGAACTTTGGTGTCTGGTATGAGACACTTCAATGACCCACTGGACCAGAATCATCTCCCGCGATGAGGAATTTCCAGCATCAGAACCCACAGTCAAAGGCGGTGGGCCTGGAGCTCCACGGGAAAGTGGGGGTGGTTCTTCTGGTCTTCTCTCTTCTAGTCTGAAAACAGTAACTCCAGTAGCTCATTAGCATTTGGTTGCTGAGATGGAGAGATTCCAGGAAGTGCTAGAGGTAGGACCATAGCAAGATCAGCCCCAGGAGAACCCGAGACAGGGTGGGAACCTCAAGATTTGGGTCAAAGAGTAGTTTCCCAAGAACAAAGGAGGGAGAGTGACCCTAGAAGAAGGTCACAGGTGGCATCAGGGCGGCTGCTTTTATGTGCCATCCCCTTGATGGTCCAAAGCTGCACATGCAAGGGACTCAAGGTGAGTGAAAAACAGTTCCTGCTGCTCCAAGGGGGAATCTGCACAGACACTGACAACCTGGCTGCTGACCAGCCCTGTGCATCCTGTTTAATTCGCAGGAGCTTTGCCTCCCTTCACATACTGCCCCCCTTCTCCCCACAGCCTCAGGAAAGTGTGTGTCCCGTGCAGTTCACTCCACAAGGAGCCAGATCACTTGTTTCTAAGAGGATGTGGGGCAGATCCATGGAGGGAAAAGACAGACAGCTCAATCTCAAGCAGAAAAACCGTCCCCTGAAATCTGAGATGCCCCCTGCTAATTCCCAGGGAATTAGGTATTAGGGTGTCAGGTAACCGAAGACAGATTGTAAACAGGGTCGCCTCTGTCTGGGCCTTTCCGAGATACATCCCTAAGGCAGCCTCCTTGGGCCCCCACAGTGAGTTCGTTCTTGGTGCGGACCCCTTGCTGAAGAGGGCTGTTCCCACTGTGAAGGCTCCGAAGAGGCTTCGAAGTGAGCTCAGGCCTCAGTGGACACAGATGCCCTCAGAAAGGGGCACGGGCCGGGCATGGTAGCGCCCACCTGTAATCCCAGCACTCTGGAGGCTGAGGCAGGAGGATCACTGTGAGTTTGAAACCAGCCTGGGCTACATAGTGAGTTCCAGGTCAGTCTCAACTACACAGTGAGACCCTGTCTCAAAACAACAAAGAAAAAAACAAAAAATGAAGAGTGGGAGAGAAATTGGCTCTGCAGAGCAAGCCTGGGCTAAGTAAAGAGAGAAAGAGGGAGCGAGCAAAGTTGAAGTACACACTGCATGTGGGACACACAGCCTGGCTATTGCAGAAAGTTAGGAAGCAAATTCTTCCTATGTTTTTTACGCTACCCAAATCTTGAGGACTAATCTGGGTTTTTAGCAATTAGTTTTTTAGAATAAATTGATGAGCCATGTATGTTTCTCTTAGTTTTCCAAAACAAATAAAGTTTATTGGGAATCTCAAACCATCTACAATTACTTATTTATGGTGAATATCGTCTTGGAGAAGATGAGGCGCTCAGATGGCCAAATGTCCCCTCTGCTTCTGCCGGGATGGGCCCTGCTGGGGAGTAGGCGGGCCTGAAGGGTGACAAAGGACCGCAGCATGCCTCCAGGAAGCCCTCCATCCTCCCCTGTCCGAGCCATGTGCCCTTGGGTGCCTTTTACCCCACTGCGGATAACCATCGCCAGAGGGCGCTCTGAGACCTACCGCCAGCTCCTCTGCAGGACCGCACTTGAGGTGGGGGCACTTGGCTTTGCTCCCCCTCGCAAGCCCAGCAGGACGCCTGGCCCTCAGCGTGTTGGAGAACAGGTCACCCAGTGGAAGGACCTATGAGAACCATGCAGGGGACCTGGAGCTGAACACAGAGGCACAGAAGGAAGAAGGGGCGGGAAGGCGGAAGGGAGCCACAGGCAAGCTCCACGTCCACAGTCCTGCCCGCAGTCTGCCCTGCCCATCAAAACTTAAATCTCACCTCATCTAAAATGTCCTCGCGGGAAGAGGATGTACCTCAGCGGTACTGCACCTGCCAGTGCGTGGGTTCCATCTCCAGCACCACGCATATGGTACCTGAAATATATGAATGACTACATTTTTAAAATTTATTACAGTAAAAGACACATTGCCACGAATCCCCCTCAAGCACTTCTTCCCCTCACTTCAAATACACAGCCCATCGGTCTTGCCATTTTCTGAAGCAGTTCTGCAAGTCCTCTTTCGTTAATGTGATCAGGGACACATTAATGCTGCTACCATCCAAGAGAAAGGCAGGCGTGCACACACAGACACACACACTTGCACACGCGTAAATCACACTGTGTCCTCTTCCATCCTATTCCCTGAATCTGGCTCTTCCCCCAAGTCAAAATGTTTTGAATCAGTTCAGGACATTAAGGCAGCCATGACAGCTCAACCAAAGACACTCAGGAAAGAGGGCTCCAGAACTGCCTCAGAAAGAGGCGAGGAGGAGGGACACTGTGTGCGGGAGAGGGGTCCCAAGGGGAATCCACAACAATCAATCTTTTACCATAATTTTTGTTTGTTTATTTTTTGAGACAGGATCTCACTATGTAGTTGAGACTGACCTGGAACTCACTATGTAGCCCAGGCTGGTCTTGAAATCACAGCGATCCTCCTGCCTCAGCTTCCCGAGTGCTGGGATTACAGGCGTGTGCCACCACACCAGGCTACCATAATTTTTTTTTTTTTTTTGGTACCGGGGATTGAACTTGGGTCCTTGCGCTTGCAAGGCAGGCCACTGAACTGCTGAGCTAAATCCCCAGCCCCATACCATAATATTTTCGATCACACCTCACATTTGCCTGATCATCCTCAGCTTGTTTCTGGCTTCAGTCTATACTCATTTACTGAGATTCCCCCTCAGATACAATCCTGTCCCCTAAAACAGTCCAGACTGGTAAGAGAGAGAAATCTCACCACTGGACACAGTCCATAAAGTGAAAAGGCAACCTATGAAATAGAAAATATTTGCAAAGTACATACCTTATCTAGATTAGTATCCATAATATATAAAGAATTTCTAAACCAGGAGTGGTGGTACACGCCTGTAATCCCAGCACGGGGGAGGCTGAGGCAGGAGGATCGCTGTGAGTTCAAAACCAGCCTGGGCTACATAGTTCCAGGTCAGTCTCAACTACATAGTGAGACCTTGTCTCAAAAAAACCAAAAAAAATTTTTTTTCTATAATTCAACAATGAAAGACAAAGGCAAATAATTTTAAAAATGGGCAAAGGACTTAAATAGAGCTCTCTCCAGAAGGGTGTCTAGACAAAAAGACGCTCAATGTCACAACCATTAGAGAAACAAACAAAACGACACTAAAACATCACCTTCTTAAACCCACCAGACGGCTCCTACAGAACAGAAAGTAATTCGTGTTGGCAAGGGTGTGGAGAAATACAAATGCTCCTACACTTGGGGTGGAAATGGAAAATGGTGCAGCTGCTATAGGAAATAATATGGAAGGTTCTCAAATTGCTACATGATCCAGCATCCAACCTAGGGTTATATATCTAAAAGAACTGAAAGCAGCTCTGAATTTTGAAGAGAGATTTGCGCACTCCTGTTCATAGTAACACTATTCACAATACCCAAGAGACAGAAAAAACCAGTTGTCCACGGATAAACAAGATGTGATATATTCATATAGCAGAATATCATACAGCCACAAAAAAGGATATGTTGGCAGATGCTACTGTCTGGCTGAATCTTGAGGACATTGTGCCAAGTGATATATATGTCACAAAAGGACAAATACTATGTTATTCCACTTATATGAAGTACCTTATACTAGTTAATTTGGGGTGGGTTTTTTTTGGTTTTGGTTTTGGTTTCTTTGGTTTTTTGAGCCAGGTTCTCACTATGTAGTTGAGACTGACCTGGACCGCACTATGTAGCCCAGGCTGGTCTCGAACTCACAGCGATCCTCCTGCCTCAGTCTCCAAGTGCTGGGATTACAGGCGTGCACCACCACGCCGGCTTACACTAGCTAAATTTATAAAAACTGAAAGTAGAACGGTGGTTGCTGGGGACCGGGCGGAGGAGAAATGAAGACTCTTGAATGTATCCGTCTTCCCTTCGCCTCAGGAGCCAAGGTCTCAGGCAGCAGTCTGGCAGTGCGTCCCTTCTCCACTATTTCCCTCCCATCATCTCGCACCTGCTCCACACCCCAAGGGCAGATCATCATCCCCCTGAGCCAAGCAAACGACCTTTTGGGAGCTCAACCTCCCCTGCTACAGACACCTACGGTTTCCTCCTGTGGTTCCCTGGGGCTACCGCCCCCTTCCTGGGTTCAAAGGGGGAGGGTACATTACCCCTGTCCCAAAGTCCATCCGCCCTTCTTTGTCAGTCCTCACATCAGCGAAGGGGTGGGAGGTGGCTTAGACTGGTGAGCATGGCCAGTTCCGGGCCGCAAGTCTGGCTGACCCCAACTCCGGGAAAGTACCGATGGCTGCGTGGAGACCTGTGAGTGGACCCTCACTCACACTGGGGCTCACAGGCGCCAGGAGACGCAGCGACCACTTTCACAAGCAGGGAACTGGGGAAAGTTTGGGAGGGAAACATTTGAAAATCTGGGAAGGTGGGGTCAGCTTTGGCGGGGTAAAGACAAACGGGAGGTGGCGCAGCGGGGCAGGCCGGAGAGGGGACTGCAGAGCCTACAGGCGGACTTCCCACGACACCCGCAGGCCCGAGGGGTCCTGGGAGCCCGGAAGCCGCCAGGTCCACTTCCGGCTGCCTGGGGCTCTCCGAGCTCAGGCTGCCCCAGGATGCTTTGCGAGGAGAAAGCCGGCGGCGCCCTGGGCCCAGCACCCGAAGCTCCCAGAACCGCTCGGTCTGCGAAGCACAGTGCGTTTCCGGCTGGTTTTCCTTCATCCTGACGTAAAAGTGGTAAAACTCTTCTGCAGCAGACCCCGTTTTCCTGTGGGCTCCCAGCAGCTGTGCCCGCTCCTCCAGGCTGTCACAGCCCCAGCAGGGCTCCCACCGCTGCACAGCCCGGACCCGGCCCAGCGGTCCTGCCCTCAACGGTACTGGCCAAGGCCCTTCGTCTCTGAACCCGAGATTCGTCAGCTGGAGAAGCGGCGGCCATCCGCCCTCGCATGGGCTCCCACGCGGAAGTGCTGCGGGCGTGCACTGCGGTGTGAAGTGGGCACATACCGAGGCAGACCTTCTGCACCTCTTCACACCCGACAGCGTGAACGCTCGCGGAAGCAGAAAGCATTCGCAACTCAAGCCCAGCCTGGCAACCTAGGCCAGGTCTCAAAATGAGAAAATAGAAAAAGGGGTGAGCCAGGCATGGTGTCGCACGCCTGTAATCCCAGCACTCAGGGGGGCTGAGGAGGAAGGATTGCAGCAAAGCTCGCTCAGCTCCTACGGTTGTTTTGCTGTTGTCTTTCTAGGTTTTGGAGAGGTTTTTTTGTTTTGTTTTGTTTTGTTTTTTGGACTGGGGATTGAACTCTGGTCCCTGTGCTTGCGAGGTAGACAACGGAACCACTGAGCTAAATCCCCAGCTCTCTAGAGTTGTTTTTTTATTTGATTTGGTTTGGTTTGGTTTAAAACAGTCTCAGCCGGGCGTGGTGGCGCACACCTGTAATCTCAGCACTCGGGGAGGCTGAGGCAGGAGGATCACTTTGAATTGAGACCAGCCTGGGCTACATAGTGAGGTCCAGGTCAGTCTCAACTACACAGTGGGACCCTATCTCAAAAAAAACTGAGGATTTTAGCTGAATGGTTCCAGCGCCTGCTTCACAAGCACAAGGACCTGAGTTCGATCCCTGGTTTAAAAAAAAAAAAAAAAAAAAAAAGTCTCACTAAGTTGCTCAGGCTGGGTTCAAACCTGTGATCCTCTCACCTCCCATAGTGCTAGAGATCACAAGTGTGTCACCATGCCCAGCTGACCCTGGATGTTTTGGGTCCACCTTTTCTCTTTTCTACTCCCCTGCTCTTTGTGGCCCCCATCACCACAGCATCTAGGAGCTCAAACCAACTCATTACATTTCCAACAGCCCTGTGCGAGAAGACACCTTCCTTCCGGAAGCCTTAGCTCTGAAGCTGAGCTTGGAGGAGGAGCAGACTCCTTGTTGGATGGAATCTGGAGATTTATGCAAAGAAGAGAAACAAGCACCAAACGTGTATCAAATGCCCACAGGGTGAAATGTCTTACAGCTGCCTGGAGACTCAGCTAATCCTTCCCCCCCATCCTAACCCTTGGAGCCACCGAGGCAGCAATGGCAAAACTTTAGAGCTTTTTCGGTGATAACAAACGGCCCGCCGTGGCACGCGTGCCTTGGTTCAGCACCACTGCTCTAAGGCAGTAGCGGTCTTCACCTATAGGACTAGCCCTGGAACATTCGATGATACCAGTCAGGGTTTGTCCTCCCCAGCTCTGTCCAGAAAAATACTAGGTCACCCCCGGGACGGACCGGTCTCATTTCATGCTACCCCAGGAGCAAGCCAAGGGCACAGATGGAAGTCAGCGCTACAGAGATGCGTTAAGGGGAGGAAGCAGGACTCTATGCTAAACCAAGAGGCAAAGTCTTGTGTCTCACAGCAGCCAGCCCCAGTGGGTCAGGACTCGCCAAAGAATCCAGGGGCATCCGAAGAGAGCTGGGATTCTCGGTTCCACTTGCCATTCTGCCACCACTCCGAGAGCAAGGTAATATAATCCTTAATCTCACCTGATAAATGAGGCATTGCAGATCTTCAGAGCTGGCTTCGCAAACCACAAATCAGATATGATTAGAGAAAATATGTTTTGATTTTTTTTTGGGGGCGTGCCGGGGATTGAACTCGGGACCTTGTACTTGGGAGGCAGGCAGCAGAACCACTGAGCTTCATCTCCAGCCCTAGACAAATATCTTAATGCAGGCCAGGGACACAGCTCAGCTGCACAGCACCTGCCAGGCAAGCTCGAGGCCCTGAGTTTGATTCCCAGTACAAAAAAAAAAAAAATTTTTTTTTGTAAATGCTATTTCCAGAAACGAAGGGCCTTCTAGGAGGTGTGGAGTGGACATTGGCCTACTGGAGCTGCATGTAATTGTCTATAGACACGGTCATTGGCAAAGTATTCCACACAGGAATGTCCCCGAAGGCCTGTGGCGGGGACTGCAGGAATGTGCAGCCTTGTACCCAAAACCTTCCTTCTTGAGCCACATGCTCAGAATTCCTGCTTAAACATCTCCAGGGAGCTAGTTTGTTAACTTTTGGGTTTTTTTGTTTTGGGTTTTGGAGACAGGGTCTCACCACGTAGTTCAGACTAGCCTTAAACTCACTCTGTAGCCCAGGCTGGCCTTGAACTTTTGGTGATCCTCCTGCCTCTGCCTCCTGAGTGCTGGGATTACAGATGTGCCCCCCCACACCCAGCAGGGAGCTAGTTTTAACACTGCGGAAACGAACTGCTTCCCAAAAATTTATTTCTTAGTGTCAATTTCACTCCTTAATCTAACGTAGAATTCGGTATCTTCTCTACCACAAAAATTCTAAATATTTAAAAAGAGGTGGGTCCTTAAAAATCTTATTCTAAGCCAGATAACCTTGGCTTCTTCCAACATTTCTTTGCCCCCAGGCCAGCAAGCGGGGTGTCCTTCAGTATGCTGAGAGAGGGCAGATCTGCAAGGACAGCCGGTCCCTCCGGTGCCATAGCACACATCACCACTAGGGGGAGGCCCAAGGATCCCTTAACCCACCCTCCTGGAAAAGGGGCTAAAGCTCCCTGAGTGCCTGAGCCACCCTTGACTCCAGCACTGGGATCACCTAGGAGGCCTAGGTCAGGGGATCACTGTGACTGAGGCCAGCCTGGGCTACACAGTGAGGCCCAAACTATAGGCCCTGCATCAAAAAAAAAAAAAAGCCCTCGGAAGTGCCTGCCTCCGGTTTTGTCAAAAAAGCTGAAGCTGCCTCCTGAGTGGGCAGGACCAAGGTGAGACTGGACAGGAGGTCTTCAGTGGTTGGCCTGGGGCTCTTCTCCAGGCCTAGAAAGAATATCCGTGCCTTTCCATGGACAAATAAACAGGCACACCAGGGAGGCCCAGAAGCCCCTTTATCTGCCTTTGATTTGAATTTAAGTTTGAAGGGAAAAGAATGCTTGAAGTTTGCCCAGTCCCAAGGGCTGGCCAACACCCAGCCAGCACCATTTCCTCCCAACAGGCTGACAGCCAACAGCCAGCAAAGGATAAACACAGCACACTGAGATTACAGCGTTACACCCACTGGCTTGGGTGCTAGGCTTCTACTGATGTACATAACAACACTGCATTTACCTTTTCAACTAGTTTTTCTATTGGTTCATGTTGAAACATGGGCGGGGGCTATTTTCTAAATAAGAATAAACTTAGATCCTGCAAGGTTTGGCATAAGAAGTAAAAAAGGAAGGGATGATTATTCAAGTATCCCCTGTTCCAAACTTTGGGATTCTCTCACTTTGGTTACCAAACCCACACCATACCAGTATACCAGTACCCGGAGCTTACATACAGTAACTGTATCATTACAGTTGTACTCAGTCTTAACCCATGAGGCTGCTATAACAAAATGCTACAGGCTGGGAGGCTTATAAACAAGAGAAGGTTATCCTGTGCTCACACTTGCCGTGGATGAGGAGTTCTGACTTGGGCCTCACAGCCGACTTCTTACTTTAACCTCACATGTAGATGGAGGTAACCATCATCCAGGAAGGTTCTATCCTCAAGAGCAATCACTCCTCAGAGGTTCCCTGCCACAACTTTAGGAGTTAGAATTTCAGTGTGTGCGTTGGGGTGGGAGGCACAGACGCTCGGCCCCTAGGGCGGTCTAGGAGTGGACAGGACCCCTCTCCACATGCATTAGCCTGGGGTTTGACTCCAACAGGACTAATTTAGGCCCAGAACTGACAGCCCTCACTCAGCTCCCTCTCTAGCTAAAGAACCTACACCCTTCCCCAGAGGGTGCGCAGAAGTGTCCAGGGCCCCCCAGGGTTCCTTTCTGCCCGGAGGGCAAGACCTCCCACCCCGGCACCCAAAGTGAGGCGGCGGCTGGCTGAGCGCCCGCTCGGGTCTCGGCTGGAAGTGCGAGGCGTGCTGTTCCCCTCCTGGGACCGGTGACCTCACCGCGCAGGCGGAACCTGGCTTCTCCCCGGAGAGCTGTGCGCTGCGACCTTCCTCAGCCACCTTCCCCGCTCGGCCTCGGCCTCCGAAG
>NW_022900914.1:18215138-18241496 GCF_012274545.1 Fukomys damarensis
AGTTGGGCCGCAGATCCGCGCTCCAGCAAGGAGCTCGGCGGCTGTGTGCCCACGGTGCCCACGGTGCCCGGCAGCCGCAGCCAAGTTGCGGAACGAAATAAATACATACATAAATAACCCACCTCACTCGCCACTGCCGGATTAATTAAAAAATAAAAGATAAATTGACAGGGACATTTGTTGGCGACCGTAGCCCAGAACCACAGGGACCCAGGAGGTAATATTTGAACACAGGAGTCCAAGTCCTGCTTAATCTGTGTCGCTGTTTAACCTCTATAATCTCACTGCCTCATCTGCAAACCCAGTGAGTGTACTTAGTTTATATTTGCTCCATGGGGTGGTGGACGGAAATAAAAGGAGTTGATACCCTTACTATACTTAATGTGTTTTAAACACATATTTACTATTATACACTGCCTATAAATACGTATATAAATAATATTTAGGGTTGGGGATTTGGCTCAGTGGTTCTACCAGCTGCCTCACAAGTGCAAGGGCCTGAGTTCGATCCCCTGTACAAAAAAAAACAATTTTTAATTATATGTATTTGTTTAATACTCTATGTGGATGCTTAGCATATAGTAAATACAAGGTTCCCTTTTTTTAAGTCCAGGTGTCTCTGTAACCCAGACTGGCCTCGAACTCACAGCGATCATCCTGCCTCAGCATCCCATGTGCTGAGATTACAGGTGTGCCCCACCGTGCCTTGCTTATATTTTATATTTTATTATGCAGTGTCCATGAGTTGTTGATTTAAAAAAATTTTACTCATACAAAAATGCACACCTTTGGGGTTTTGGAATTTTTTGGGGGGTGGTACCACGGATCAAACTCAGGACCTTGAGCTAGCAAGGCAGGCATTGGAACCACTGAGCTGAATCCCCAGCCCTGGAGTTAACTTTTTATATGGAAATTTTTAAGCATTTACAAGAGTTGAGGAGCTGGTACAATGGACTCCCCTAGGCCCATCACCCAGATTTGATAATTATAAATACCTGGCCAATTCTGCCTCAGCGGTACCCCCACACCCCTCTCTCGGCCACCTGAGTTATTCTAAAGCAAATCCAGATCTCATATTTCGTTCACTTTACTATTACAGTACTTTTAAAGTAAATTTCATTTTGTTTTATCCCATCCCCCCAGCTCCCTCCTCTCCCTATGTACAAAAGCTTTGTTTCCATTTTTACCTTCTATTTTCACTTTTTTCCTTGTTCCTTCCTTTCTTCTTCCTTCAAGAACCTACTTTTTGACTCACTGATCCTTTAGGTTTTGGGGGTTTTTTTTTTTTATGTTTTTTGTTTTGTTTTGTTGAGACAGGGTCTCACTGTGTAGTTCAGACTGCCCTGGAACTCACTGTGTAGCCCAGGCTGGTCTCGGAGTCATAGCAATCCTCCTGCCTCAGCCTCCCGAGTGCTGGGATTACAGGCGTGAGCCACCATGCCTCGCTCCTTTGGGGTTTTTTGAGACAGTCTTGTTATGTAGTTCAGGCTGGGCTTGAACTCACTGTGTAGCCCAAACTGGCCTTAAACTTGCAGCGATCTATTACAGTATTTTTTACCTCAGTGTTTATATGTAATATTACCTCTGTGCACAATTTGTTCTATTCATCAGTCATAAATTCCCTGTGGCATTGAAAATCTTGCCCACACCAGCATTTGACACAGAAATTGAAACTGAATATTGGATCAGTTATGAAATATTTGGAGCACAGTTTCCTTGCTGGAAAAGTATTTTCCGCCTCTCAAGCAATGTGCTCTGAGGAAAGGGAATGTTACACTCTGCCGCTGGCTCCCTCACAGCGAGAATCTAGACAGCTCTCACATCCTGGGTGACACTGGAGGCTGAAGGCCTGCATCAGGGAAGAGATTTCCCTCACTACACGTGTGCCTGTGCTCCGTCTAAGAAGGGAGCCACCTCTGCAGACACTTGAGTATTCAGGGATGATCAGCTGTCTGGTAAAGCATTCTTTACCCTGTGCCTATGTCACCTTCGCACTGAAAATTCAATCACATGTTTTTCCTCAAGGAATTCTGGAGCCATGTTATCATGACTGCTTTAAGACACCCCCTAACTTCCTTCCTAATGGGCGGCCCTTGGAGACAAGGGCCCTCCTGCTGTCCTGTGCACCACCTGACTGGCACGCAGGGCCAATATGATGAGGCAGGAACAGCATTGGGATATTTTTTAGTTTCTTCTTTTCCTGTATAATACAACTGTAGCAGATAGTGCTCATGTCACTGTTCATGACACAGGTTCACAGTAAAAGACATACACTGACAGGCACGCTGGTGCACAGCGGTGATCCCAACACTTAGGAGGCTGAGGCAGGAGGATCGCTGTAAATTGGAGGCTAGCCTGGGCTACATAGTGAGTTCAAGGACAGCCCAAACTACACATTGAGACCCTACCTCAAAAAATAAAAACAAACAGGGCCAGGGATTTAGCTCAGCAGTTGCGCTGCCTGCCTTGCAAGCGCAAGGTCCCAAGTTCAATCCGCAGTACCAAAAACAAGAAAAATAAAAAATAATTTAAAAAAATAATAAAAACTAGCAAACAAAAAAGACATAGAGTATTTAATCCTCACAACCCTGTGAAGGTGGAATTTTACCCATTTTACAAAGGAGGACATAAAAGCTAAAATACAAGGGAGTCCAGAAATACACAACACACACACATTTTAGTTTAATTTGTAGTTTCATAGACTTATTCTGCAGCTTATCCAGCATAAGTGTGCGTGTGACACCAGTGACTCCTTCATCTGATCCTCAGCCTGCCATGTTTGGGCTGAGGCCCTGACAACGGGTCTCAGGTTCTCTTTTATTGTTTTTGTTTTTTTGTTGTTGTTGAGACAGGGTCTCACTATGTAGTTGAGACTGACCTGGAACCCACTGTGTAGCTCAGGCTGGTCTCGAACTCACAGCCTCAGTTTCCCTATTGCTGGGATTACAGTCATGCACCACCACGCCCGAGTTAGGTCTCTGGTTCTTATAGCCTGGATCCCTTGGAGAAGAGAACCCTTAGGACCAACAGAGCTGAGCACCAGCTGAGCGCCTCCAGAGCTCTCCCTCCTGTCAGGCCACAGGCATTCACGCCAGGGATACAAAGGCCCAGGAAGAGGCGAGGGACCCTGGCCCCACTCCGTGAGCAGGTAAGCAAGTGAGTGTTGTCTGTGGTGCTGTGGCCAATGCTCTGGAACCGGGTCAAAAACACCCCCAAATCCTTTTCTTCCTTGAAAACCTTGATCCTTCCTGGAAGATAAAATCACTCTCTTCTATGCATTGCTGCGACACTTTGGACACAGGAAATGTCTGTCAGAGTTGTTCACACACTCAGCCGCCTCCCTCTTCAATGACAGGTAGCCTAGAGACAGCGGGCTCATCTGAGTTCCTCGGCCTGCCTCGGAGAGTAGGTGCCTGAAACACGTTAACTCAACAGTTAAAATCAGAGGTAACTTGCTGTTGCCGCAACCTCTGTCTCTCTGTCTTTCTCTCTCTCTCTCTCTCTCTCTCTCTGTCTCTCTCTCTCTCTCATACCATCTTACATGGTTGTTTGTTTTTGAGACAGGGTCTCACTATGTAGTTCAGGCTGTCCTTGAACTACGTAGCCCAGCCTCATTTTGAACTCATGATCATCCTCCTGCCTCAGCCTCCCAAGTGCTGGTATTAAAGGTGTGTGCTATCATGCCCGGCATTTTGTTTGTTTGTTTGTTTGTTTTTACATTATGTACAAATCACCTACGGTTTTATTTGCCTGCTTTTTCATATGAATATCCCCAGATCCAAAGGCTGTTTGCCAAATAGGCCCCAGGAAGGCACTGGGGTACTAGTAAAAAGAGAGTTTCGGAACTACAAGGAAAGAGTGGTTGCCAAAGACAGCTCTGGACATCACTGTCAGCCACTTGTTCCCTGGAGTCATCCGGCCTCCCCAGAAGGAAGCGCGCTGGCCTTCCGGCCGAGTGTCACCCTGCCTACCAGACCCAGCCCTCCTCTGTGTGGCTTCGTCCTGGCAACAACGCACCAGTGGAAGGAGACGTGGCAGCCTGCAGAGCCGCTGGCTGGAAATGCCTTTCAGGAGCTGTTTCTCTCGCTGCTCAAACCAGCCCAGACCGTCTGGCTCCCTTTCTAGAAGTTCGCCGAACATGAGCGTCTCTTCTTCTTTACGCACTGTCCCACTGGGGCTCACAGCCCGGGACCTGCTGAGGGCTGTCTCCAGCTGGAGACTCGAAGCGTTGCCGAGTGCAGCCACGCACAGGCTGCAGGGTCCCAGCGCCGCCTGGTCCGCCTGTCCTCCGGCCCTAGGTCCTCCTGCCCAGCACCATCATCTGGGCTAAGTGGTCCCGTCCCCGGGCCGTTTCTCTCTCAGGGCTCACACACATCTCTCCTCAGGGTCCATTTCCCTATGTACCAGGCGGTGCTGGGTGTCTTTCCTACTCGATGCAAGCCTGTGATGTGTGTGATAAAGTTTTTTGTTTTGTTTTTTGTATGGGGGATCGAAGTCAGGTGCGCTTTCGAGGCAGGCAGCAGAACCACGGAGTTAAATCCCTGGCCCAGCAGAACGTTTTCTGAAAGGTCCTTGCATCCCTTGCTCATACAGGCAACAAAATAATCCTTATTTACCGTCAAGTTCAAAAGGTGCAAAGATGTAAAAGACCAAGGCCAGGGTGAAGACTCCTCCGCCTCCCGCCCCACTCCTCCCACCCACCTCAGTGCCCTCAGATGAAACCCAACAAGGGCTCCCCCACAAGCCGACGAAGCTGGGGCCAGAGGGTGTGGAAAGGGCTTAGTATGCAGTTTATTCCAGAGCCTCAAGGAGCTGGGGCTTTGCTCTAGACTGGAAGCTTTCAGAAAGCAAGGATGATACCATGATTCGAACCTTACTTCTCCAGAAAACAAGAGGACAGAAACAAGCCTACAGCTCTCATTGGAAAAAGAGCAGCCGTCGCTCCTGTGCCCCGTGATAGGGAATTCTGGGGGGTCGTCCTTGTGGTTAGGGCGCTTCTTTGGTTTGGACTGTGCTCCTGCAGGATTACAAAGAAGTCTTGTTTTTGTCGAAATCCATCAGTCACGGGTGCTGATGGTCTGTGAAACTATGCTTAACGAGAGAGTACCAAAGAAATGACCACACTCTTTGGATTTTTGTTTATTTTCACTTAATAATATGTGTTCTATACCTTTCTGAGTTCATAAATAAATATAAATGTGGTTCCTTCTATTTTGTTGCAAAGTATTCCATAAAATAGATTTACTTTAGTAAATCAGCCCATCCTCAATCATGAGTTGTGGCTTTTTTTTTTTTTTTTTTTTTTTTTGGTTTCTTGAGACAGGGTCTTACTATGTAGTTGACACTGAGCCCAGGTTGTTCTTGAACTCACAGCGATCCTCCTGCCTCAGCCTCCTGAGTGCTGGGATTACAGGCGTGCGCCACCACGCCCAGCCCAAGACGCTCATTTTAATGGTGACAAATGTGAGATTCGAAGGGGTTCATAACTTGGCCAAAGTCACGTGGCTACTTAGCAAAGGCCCCTGGACGAGCACCAATGCAGACCGCTCTTCTGGTCGTGACGCAGCTGCTCTGGGGACCCAGAGGCTGCGGCGCGGCCAGCTGGAAGTGGCCCTTTTGTCTGAGAACGGCTGACGTGACTGTTGGGAGCGCTGGAGCCAGACCCAAGCCCTTGAGCGCACTAGGCAAGAGCTCTGCCCCCGAGCCACACCCCCCAGCCCAGGGCTCCACTTCTCTCACGATCTGAGCCCCGTGGGGCGGCGTGTGCCTATATCCCACCTGCTGGGGCGCAGGCAGAGCAGCCGAGCCCAGGAGGTCGAGATCGGTGGGGCAATAGAGTAAGATCCTCCACCCAGAAAAACAGACTGTGAAATGGGCAGCCGGTGAGTAGCACTTGCTGACCTCTCGGAAGAAGGTGCCAGAAGTTGAGTCTAGAGCTTTTTCCCTCAGAGGCCTCTCTCGCACCAGCTTGCAGTTCTCAGTGCAGCTGCACTACTCCAGCTGAGCTGGGTCTGTCTTGGTTACTTTTCTCGTCGCTGAGCCAAAATACCTGACACCCAAAGTTAAGAGGAAAGGTTTCTCAAAGATGTTTTATGGGCTGAAGCCACAGGTAAGGCAGGTGCAGAGTGGGACGAAAGCATAAGATCCAGTGGGAAACCACAAGGTGGGCATGAGGTGGGACCAAACCATGATCAACCAATAAGATTCTTTGTTTTGTTTTGTTTTGTTTTGTTTGAGACAGGGTCTCACTATGTAGTTGAGACTGACCTGGAACTCACTATGTAGCCCAGGCTGGTCTCGCACTCACAGCGATCCTCCTGCCTCAGCCTCCTGAGTGCTGGGATTACAGGCGTGCACAAGATTCTTAGTATAGTCGTCCAGGTAATACTGAGTGAAGATCAAATGGGGAAGCTACTCACGCAGCAAGTATACTTGGATTTCCAGGAAGGAATGGGCTAGTTAGGATGATTGGGTCCCCCATTAAGGTGACTGAAACCTATTTATAATATCAGTCACTGCTATTCATCCCAGAGGAAGTAGGTGGATGTAATAGTTTTTCCTTTTGTTAGCCTCAGTGAATGTGCCTCAGTTGTTTTTCTGTGAAAGACCCAGCCTTGTCCAACTGCCTTGTAATAATTTCTAACTTAGCTATCTTGAATTTAGCAATACTTGAACTATGTAGCCCAGACTGGCCTCAAACTCACGGGATCCTCCTGCCTCAGCCCCCTGGGTGCTGAGATTACAGGCGTGTGTCACCATGCTCAGCAAATGTGCATACTTTTTGATTGAGAATGTCCAGTTCGGAAGTATCTTGCACATATATGAGAGGTGTGAGAAGCGATGTATAAAAGCCCATCAGTATGGAATTAAGTTACCGTTCCATCTCAGTGTGACGCTCTACACCAATGAAGAATGACCGGTGGAGATGGTCTTCCTTTTGTTTGTACCTATTTACTTTGAGTGGATCTTTTGTAATGAGCATTCTTTTATAATCAGAAAAATCAAGGAAGCCATTTCCACTTTACTCCTTTAGAAACAATATAGAATCACAGTGGACAGCAAGACCTTAGGAATCCAACTGCCTGTGTTTAAGTCCCAGCACCACCCCCTGGGTTGACCTTCAGCAAGTTGCTTGATGTCTTTTTCTCATTTCTTCATCAGTAAAAAGAATATAAAAACTACACCTGCCTCAGGCCCGGGATTTAGTTCAGTGGTTCCACTGCCTGCCTCACAAGCACAAGGACCCGAGTTCAATCCCTAGTACCAAAAGAAACAAAACAAAACAAAACAAAAAAACTGAAAAAACCAAACAAAACAAAAAACTACACCTGCCTCACAGGCTCATGTAAGGATTAAGTAGATTAATATTTGTCACACTTACAATTGAGATAATAATAGCATTGATATGTATTAGCTATTAGTATTGACAGTATTAGCTATTAGCACTTCATTTTGGAAACAAAGATTACTTAGCAGTTTGTGTGTAGGCTGTGTCAAAATGTTTGATGAGGGGCCAGGGATTTAGCTCAGTGGTTCCACCACCTGCCTTGAAATTGCAAGGTCCCGAGTTCGATACCCCATACCAAAAAAAAAAAAAAAAAAAAACTTGATGTCAAAATTTCTCTGATGTCAAAACTGTTGCTTCAATTGTCAAAAGTCCGTGGGAAAAGATGTGGACAGAGTGACAGGTTTAAACACTGGAAAGGAAGAGACAGCATGCAGTTATCTGCAGTAACATAACTGCCTACCTAAGAAAACCCCAGACATTCAACTGTTGAATTAGTCCTGAAAAATTATCAGGACTAATAAGAAAATTCAGTAAAATGGAAGAATAAAGGGTAAATATTTTAAATTCAACAGCTTTATACTGAAAGGGAAATAAACTCCTCTGTAGCTAAAGCTGGACTTGCTAACAGGGAAAGATGACTCCATTCCTTTTTTTTTCGGTACCAGGGATCGAACTCAGGACCTGTGCTTGCGAGGCAGGCGCTGACTGCACCTCTGAGTTAAGTCCCCGGCCCTCCCCTCCAGTACTTCTAACACGCCAGGCCTCCTGGGGCAGGGGTTCCTCTCTTTGTTCTGCCTTCCTGCCATATGCAAATGAGATAAAACTCAGTGTACTGTGCTAACCAGTGAACCCGCTGTTTGTGAAATTCTGTAACCAATGAGGTTGCTGGGCCCATGTGTAAATGAGGATTAGAATTGGTAAACTCACCCCTTCCCTAAGTGTATAACAACCCAGCTCTGACTGAGTTGCTGTCGGTCTCTTCGTGGAGAAAAGCTGTGCGCTTTGCCTCTGTGCGCTTTGCCTCGGAGACTCCTGGTGGTCTTCCCTTCTCCTGGACTACCTGCACTGAGCTGTAACACTACAGCTGCACATCCTGGCTGGCACTTTGCCATTTCAATACAATACCAGCAATGCTACGGAAGTATGAAAAAATTCAATTTATAATAACAAAAAACCCATAAAACATTCAGGAATAAGTTTTGTAAGAAATACATAAACTCTACATGAAGAAAATCATAAAAATGTGCAGCAAGACTTAAAAGGAGATCTGAATCTCCATATTGATTTCCTGTAATCCTAGCGCTCTAGCAAGTTGAGGTAGGGTGGTCACAAAGTTTGAGCCCAGCCTGGGCAATTTAGCAACAACTTGTGTCAAAATTTTAAACTGTTTAAAAGGCTGGGTATGTTGCCCGGGTGCAAAAGCCCTGACTTTGGGCTGGGATTTGGTTCAGTGGTTCTGCTGCCTGCCTCACAAGCCCAAGGGCCGGAGTTTGATCCTCAGTACTAGGAAAGATATTATATAAAATCTCATATTAACCTAATAGAATTTTAATGAAAATTCTTTTTTTTTTTTTTTGAGACAGGGTCTCACTATGTAGTTGAGACTGATCTGGAACTCACTATGTAGCCCAGGCTGGTCTCGAACTCACAGGGATCCTCCTGCCTCAGCCTCCCCAGTGCTGGGATTACAGGCGTGCGCCACCACACCTGGCTGTAATGAAAATTCTAATAGGGCTTCCTTTTGCATATAGCTGATAAATTGATCTTTAAATTAATTTAGAAGATTAAGCACTTGAGAATAAGACAAGAAAAATGTGAAAAATAGGATGAGTGAGAGTGGCTTATTCTGCCAGATAACGAAAGTGCAGAATTTTCTCAAAAATTAATGAGCAGGGGACAGATTACAGAACACAAATCTGGATTCAAGCATTATGAGATTTAGTACAAAGTACTGGGTAGGGATTTTCAGGAAATTTAATTTAGATCTTTATGTTACACAGTACATAAAAATAAATTCCCAGTGAGCCAGTGTAAGAAGATATTTATAAAATCTTGGAATAAATTTTATCTTTCAAGATTCATTACAAGCCTTATGATTTGTTTTTTACACTTGATCTTAGCCAAAAGGCCGAGAAGTGATCCTTATGATTTGTTTTTTATTCGAAAACATGTACTTGGGACCGGGGATTTAGCTCAGTGGTTCCGTCGGCTGCCTTGCAAGTGTGAGGGTTCTTACCCACATAAATAAATGTATATACAAACAAATACTTTGGAGGAGGATCCCACAGACCATGTTAGTAGTTAGGAGTTGGGATTACAGTGGACTTTCGCCATTTATTTTACATTTCAGAGATTTTAAATTTTTGTCTTTTTTTTTTTTTTTTTTTTTTTTTTTTTTTTGTATAGAGGATTGAACTCAGGACCTTGTGTTTGTGAGGCAAATGGCAGCACCACTGAGCTAAATCCCTGGCCCTGTCTGATTAATTTTGAAATGTTCACCCATGTGGCTTAATCCCAGGGCAGTGCAAGGGGGGAAAATGGAAACTTTAGGAGAAACTCAGTGTGCGATCTGCTAGCCACTGTGGCTAGCTAGTTTCCTTCAAAGGGGTCACAGGGACCCCCATGCTTTTCCTTCCTCCCTTTTGCTTACCTGCTGTGAGGTGGGCTCTCTGCTCTGCTGCATAAGCCCTGCCATGATGTGCTGCCTCCCCACACCCCACCAGCATGGGCTGAAACCTCCATAAGCGTGAGCCATAGTAAATCTTTTCTCTTTTTTTGTTTTGTTTTTGTTTTTTGAGACAGAGTCTCACTATGTAGAGAGTGACCTGGAACTCACTATGCAGCCCAGGCTGGTGTCGAACTCGCAGTGATCCTCAGCCTCCCAACTGCTGGTATTACAGGCATACGCCACCACACCCAGCTGTAAAACTTTTCTCTTTACAGGTGCTATTTCAGATATTGCTCATAGTGGCACAAAGCTGACTAATGCAAATAGCAAGCAAAACAACCTATAGCCTAGTGGACCATATAAATATTCCCAGAAGACATTGGGATAGGACAGGCTAAGTCTACACAAATGCATCAATTTCTGAAGTATTAAAATGTTGTGGGGGCCGGGGATTTAGCTCAGCAGTTTGATGGCCTGCCTTGCAAGTGTAAGGACCCGAGTTCAATCCCCAGTACCAAAAAAAAAAAAAAAAAAAAAAAATTTTTTTTTTTGGTGAATCTTGAAGCTGTGCGGAAAAAGGAACCCTTCTCCACTGTTGGGGAGTGTGGACTGCTGCAATCACTGTAGAAATTTCTCAAAAAACTAGGATCAGGAGGTCCCATTTGACCCAGGTATTCTGGGTATGTTCCCAAAAGAATTAAAAGAATCCTACCACAGAAATATATGCGCACCCGTGTTTATAGCAGCACCGTTTGTAATAACTAAAGGTTGGAAACAGTCCAAATGCCTATCAACTGCTGATTGGATAAAGAAGACGTGGAGATTTTTTTTATAAAATGGAGTACGACTCAGCCATAAAGAGACATTTATAGCTAAATGGATGCACGTTGAGGTCATACTCTTAAGGGAAATAAACAGGACATACATGTGTATATACCAAATAGTTTCTCTGGTGTGAGAAACTGAAAGTGTAAATGAGGACCAAAATGGATATAATAATGTGAAATAGGAAGAAAAGGTCCAAAGGGGAAGGGGAAGTGGCAGGGATAGGGGTAGGAAAACAATATGAGAAAAGGAAAAAATGGAAACAAATAGGAAAGGGTAGAGGGGTTGACAGAGGGCAGGGGAATGGGAGAAAATAAGAAGCAAGATATATCATGTACAGGTGCAATTTCCAATGATGAGTGTGATCATAAGGGCCAAAGTAAATTTTTGTTTTGTTTCTTTCCCCGGGCATGGGGGATTGAACTCAGGACCTTGCACTTGGAAGGCAGGAGCGGTGCCACTGAGCTAAATCCTCAGCCCAGAACGTGATCATAATTTTTACCTAAACTGTAACCAATTAACTTGGTGAATTAGGCTGGCCATATTGGGGCACACCTGTAATCCCAGCACTTGGGAGGCTGAGGCAGGAGGGTTGCTGTGAGTTCGAGACCAGCCTGGGCTACACTGAGTACCAGGGAAGTCTCAACTACATAGTGAGACCTTGTCTCAAAAAAACAAAAAACAAACAAACAAAAAATTGGTGAATTAAAAAACAAAATTGTGTGAATCTCCAACTTGTTACTACATTGATCTCATAATTGACATACTTTAACTGCTGATGAGTCTCAAAAAATAGCATTCAGAATTGACCAGAGATAGTCTGACTCATGTACAGAACAGGATGTTATGATCTGAAAGTAAAGTTTCCCTATCCTTATTTTGATTCTTTTATTTTAGCCTGGTCACAATGTGGACTGTGGTCAATAAAAGCCATCAGCTGCCTAATGAAGCTCTCGTATTAGTTTTCTATTTCTGCCATAACAAATTACCAGAAATGTCATAGCTTAACACAGATTTATAACCACTTGTGACCATGTTTCAATAGATTAGAAGTCTGATCTTGGTCTCATTTGGCTAAGATCAAAGTGTATCGGCTCCTCTGGGGAGAAACCATTGCCTTGCTCCTCCAGGTGGACAGAATCTAGTTCCTTGCAGCTGCAGGACTGTGCTCCCCGTTTCTAGCTGAGGCTGTTGCTGGCTTCTACAAGTTGCCCATATCTTCTGGTTTATCTGACCATCTTCATCTCCAAAGCAAGCAGCTAGGGGTCAAATTCTCACACTTCAAGATCTCTCTGCTTTCTTTTCTCCCCGAAGATGGAAACAAATCTCCCTTCTAGGACTCCTGTGATTAGACTGGGTCCTCCTACATAACCCAGGATACTCTCATCGAAAGCCTTACATTTGCAAAGGCCCTTTTGCCGGGGGAGGTAACATATTCACAGGTTCCAAGCATTGAAATAAGCTCATCTTTGGGGTTTGAGGGGACCTTATTCTTGGGTTCATAGTAGAGTGTGCTTTGGAACCAAACCCTCAGGAGTTGGAATGCTGCTCCCACCACTTAATGGCTGAGTAATCTTCCATAGATTTAATTTCCCAGTCTTTATAACCTACTCTATCTCATCTGTGTTGGCCAGCTTTCCACTGCTGTGACAAAAAAAAATAACCAAGACAATCAGCGTATCAGGAGGAAAGGTTTCTGTTGACTCATGGTCCCAGAGGTTTCAGTCCAGGGTCAGTCGGCTTGTTGCTTTTTTTTTTAAGTACCGGGGATCGAAGATCAGGTCCTTGCTCTTGCAAGGCAGGCAGCAGAACCGCTGAGCTAAATCTGCAGCCCAGCTTCTGGCTTTTGAGCTTGTGATGAGGCAGGACACCGTGGCAGGCAGCACACGGTGACGCAAAGTCACTCATCTCATGGTAGCCAGGAAGCAAAGGGAGAAATTCAGGGAGGGGCTGGGGTCCCAGTATCGCCTTCAAGGGCACACCCCGAATTATCTGACTTCTTTCCAATAGGCCCCACATTTAAAAAGTTCCACCACCTTCCAAATCTCCTGTCTGCTCACTTCTCTCACCAAACATCACCATGAAGCTCAAGTCTAAGCCTTTATATGACTAGAATGGACCCACCTACCACAGACTGGGGCCAGGCCTTCCGCGGGCTTCAGGATGGCCCTTTGGGGTACATTCAAGATCCCTGCTAGAGCTGGTGACATAGTGTCGGGTGTGGGGGCGCACGCCTGTAGGTTCAGCACTGGGGAGGCTGAGGCAGGAGGATCACTGAGTTCCAGGCCAGTCTGGGCTACATAGTTGAGTACTAAGTTACCCTGGAATATATAGCGAAACTGCCTCAAAACAACAAAAGAGGCCTTACCTAACAAGCAAGAAGCCCTGGGTTTAATCCTAAGCACTGAAAAAGGAAAAAAAGAAAAAAAAATCCAAACTGTAGCATTATCCAACTAGCTAAAAATTATATATAACATGGATATTTATCTGGACGCCCAGCATAGATAATTACTCAATAAATTAGCAATTAGTGGGCCGGGAATTTAGCTCAGTAGTTCCACTGCCTGCTTCGCAAGGGCAAGGTCCCAAGTTTGATCCCCAGTAACAAAAAAAAAAAACAAAAGAATAAGTTAGCAATCAGTATTAATATTAAATTTAAAGAAACTTCTTGTTATCTCAGATTTCATCTATCTTCCACCCAGGGCTGCACCCTACCAAGATAGTTTTTTATCTTGATTCTGTGGTCTTCAGTGTACAGCTCCCTTCAGATTTGTAGTATTTTCCTCTTGATAAGGCTGCTTGCTCTTTTATCTCACTCACAATTCCGCAAAGTCAACCTGCAGCTAATTAATGGAGATAGTTCTCATCTGTGAAAACAACATCCTGGTGTCCCTGACGTATACGGATAGGTATTGAGCGGAGGGGGAAAAAAGAAACACAAAATTCCCTGCCGTTATGGAATTCACAGTCTAAAGGCCATTTTCACAACTGAGAGGGATAAAAAACAGGCCCACTGCAACAATCCCCAAGGCCTACTGTAGGCCGCTTAATTTGGGTTTAAATAGAAAGTAGATTACACCTGTAATCCCAGCATTTGGGAGGCTGAGGCAGAAGGATGGCTGTGAGTTCAAGGGCAGCCTGAGCTACGTAGGAAGGCCCGGCCTCCAAAAAAAGGATAATCTGGATAAATAGGGAGATGTTAGGCCAGGAGTTTAGCTCAGTGGCACCATGCCTGCCTGAGTACAAGTGCAAGGTCCTGAGTTCAATTCCTGACACTGCAAAAAAAAAGAGAGAAGAGATTAACAAACAACTGATGCTCAGACCATGTGAAAGGGCTTGCTCAGGCACATATAGTTAAGGCAGAGCAGAGCAAGTACATACATGAATTCAGGATTTCTGGCTCCAAGTCCTTTATTCCTCCCCTCTTAGCACTCTTTCTCCTGAGGATAAGGAAACCAGCTTCCTGTACTGATCTAAAATAGGGGTGGGATCTTCCACTGGCTTACACTTCCTGCCACATCTCAGAACTGGAAAAGGCCCAGGAAGTAGACAATTAAATGAAGCTTTATTTATTTTTTGAGACAGGGTCTCACTGTGTAGTTGAGACTGACCTGGAACTCACTATGCAGTCCAGGCTGGTCTCCAACTCACAGAGATCCTCCTGCCTCAGCTTCCCCAGTGCTGGGATTACAGGCGTGAGCCACCACGCCCGGCTATATCAAGGACTATTTATTAAAATCTTGTTGGCACCTTCTAAACTCCTGTTAAAGTTCTTGTTCACAGAGCAAGAAGCACATTTATTGGATTATATTCCCACAAAATAGTACTGGCCAGAAATATTTAGCTGGGTAGTCTTCATGCCTGTTCTCAGGAAAAGAAAAAAAAACAACAAAAAAAAACCCAAAACTGAGTCATTAGGAGCAGCAGTATGACAAGGGATTTGAACAAGGCCATATCACATCAAACCACAGATGTGGCTCATAAAAGAGAATTTCCATTTACTACAAGCTGTGTATACAAATAATTTATACATTTATAGTAAAGTTCCATGAATGTCCCTTAAAACCTAATAGTTAAAATGAATATTAACTTTTCCAGCCATGATAATTCGGGTGAATGTTTATTATGTAAGTGAGGCTTAAGAAATTGTCCACTTCGATGTAGATTGGAATTCGAATTGCTAACTTATTTTCTAGTCCCCGAGTTATGCTTCTGTAAGACTGAAAGTCTCACTTTCACTCCACGGAGCGTGAACAGACGAAAAGGCCTCTATGATGCTGGGTCCTAACACCCAGCGAGGCTCCGGTAGCTCGACGGAGAAAGGAGAAACCCAGGAGGGAACACACCAGGCTGGATGGTAAATAGAGTTTTATTAGTCTGGCCAGACGGCGATCTCGGAACAAGTAGTTCAGAGAGGCAACTGCTCAGGGGCTGAGGTGCTTTTTATAGGGTTTTTTAAAACAAAAAGTCAGGGAATTCACAGAACAAGACTGCAAACACATTGCTTATCATGCAGGAATATTGTCCACTTCGATGTAGATTGGAATTCGAATTGCTAACTTATTTTCTAGTCCCCGAGTTATGCTTCTGTAAGACTGAAAGTCTCACTTTCACTCCACGGAGCGTGAACAGACGAAAAGGCCTCTATGATGCTGGGTCCTAACACCCAGCGAGGCTCCGGTAGCTCGACGGAGAAAGGAGAAACCCAGGAGGGAACACACCAGGCTGGATGGTAAATAGAGTTTTATTAGTCTGGCCAGACGGCGATCTCGGAACAAGTAGTTCAGAGAGGCAACTGCTCAGGGGCTGAGGTGCTTTTTATAGGGTTTTTTAAAACAAAAAGTCAGGGAATTCACAGAACAAGACTGCAAACACATTGCTTATCTCATGCAGGAAATGTTCTACGGTCACCTTTTGTCAAACCATTTGCCCCTGTGCGGGCTGTTAGCCAAGTTAGCAATTAGCATATGAAGCAGCACAGTCTCAGCCTATTAGCATGGAGTCACTTTAGCTTATTCAAATCTTACACTTCTTTCACCTGCAAAACCGATTTCTATTGCTGAAAAAAATCTCAAAGGAGCTAGCAGATCAAGGATTCCCAGTAGCAATAACTGGGTTGTGGCAGCTGACATTTTCTTTCCAAATGCCAATCCCACGAAGTGTGGAGGCTCTGTGGGAGTTCCCTTCTCTCACCTGCACATTTGTATTGAGACTTTCATGTAAGCGCGATGGCCAACCTGACCCCATTTGTGTAAAGTTGAGTGGTTCTGGGTGGTCACCTCCCCCTTTGGAAGTCCCCTCAGTCAGTGCAGGGCAGACCGCTGCCTCCTGCAGTCTGAAACTATCTTTACAACTTATCTTTACAACCTTGTAAACAGGATACTCTGAATCCATGAGATATTTTGTTTCAACTAAACTGTGTGAAACTTCCCGACCCCAATTGACTTAGGAAGTCCTGCTCCTGTGAAATTCCACCTGTGCTCTCTCTCTCTCCGAGCCCTCCCCAATTAGAAGAGCCGCTTAATAGAAACCTGCAGGACACTTTCTGCGGTCGAATTTTCCAACCACGGGCTTGCTCTCGTCCGCTGGCTGACAATAAAAAGGACTCAAGCTTTGGCTCAGAGTGAGGTGATTATAATCCGACGATTAAGTATAACAGTAAATAGGCCAGGTATTACAGTTGCTCCATTTCACATAAAAAGGCGGCTTATAAAAAGTAACTTTCAATGATTTGCTTGAGGTCACACAGCACATTAGGGGCAGAGCTTGGATAAGAAACCGCCCCTACAGAGCCTTAACCAGTTCACTACACAATGCTATCTCAGTCATTAGGAATTATTTTTGACTCATCCAAATTAACCACAATGAGTTGTCCCTTAACTCATATATATTATCTTGGTACTTTCTGCAGTATCCAGCTACCTCTCTGCCAGATGTATTTCTTCCAAGAATCTTTGGGAGCTGGCAAGATATACACAACCATAGCTTTGGTTGACAGTCACTGTTGCCCAGACAGACTATACTCTAGGTCTTCCCGGAAAGGCTTTTCTTGTTTAAAGAAGCCATTTTAAAAACTGCCAATAATCACTCCCTCTCACCACTAGATGGCCAATGTCACTAAGATTTTTCTGGTGACAAGTGCTCAGTTTAAATTTTTCTCAAAACATGGAGCTGGTGTGGAGAGTGTTAACTGGGTTTGGGGGTTCCGGAGGTGGTTTCTAAGTTTTTTTCTGTCCTGAGAAAGAACTGGTCAAGACAAGCACAAACAATAGTGAAGTTTTATTAAAAGAAATGCTCTGCAGAGTAAGTTTAGGCCGCGTAAAAGTAGGAAAAGTACACTGACGGTGTGAGGATGAGCCACCATGGGCAGAGAACACAGTGGCAAAACTCAGTGTGGCCTGTTCTTTCTGTACCATCCACTTCCAGGCTGACAGCAGGTCTAGGCCATTCTAGGGAAAAACTGCTTGAGTTCTCAAGTCCACTTGCAGGGCTTTGAGAACTGTTCTACACATGTGTCCTGGGATTTTGTAAGGAACAGGTCACATCTTCTTCCCCCTCCAGCCTTGCCATGCCCTAGTCTCCCATCTGAAGTACGGAGATCAAAATTCTAACTACAGTATTGTGATTTTTTCCCCAAGTAAGTCTGTCAGAACCTCTTCAAGCTCAGAAAAGCTAATCCTCAAAGAACACAGCTTTCAAGATATCCAAATCCAATGCCTAGGCAGGCACAGTGGTACTCGGCTATATCCCTTAGCTGTTTTGATTTTTTTTTTTTTTTTTTTTGGTACCGGGGATTGAACTCAGGACCTCGTGCTTGCAAGGCAGGCAGCAGCACCACTGAGCTCAATCCCCGGCCCTTGTTTTGATTTTTTTTTTTTGAGACAGGATTTTGCTATGTAGTTCAGGCGCAGTTCTCCTGCCCATCACTCAATGCTAGGATTACAGGCGTGCAACATCATGGCCAGCAAAACAACAGGTGTAACTAGTCCTGAGACTGCCACTGAAGTACAAACGGTAGGGAGGCATCAGAAAGACAGGGCGTTGTGGAACAATTTTAATATTTTTGGTGAAGGTGTAGAAATTTTGGCTGAAATCAACTTCTTTAGGCCGGTGCAGAAAAAGCTGAATTAGGACTTGTAATGACAAAGGAACCGTAAATGTTAGTTATCTCCCTAATGAGTCTAGCAAGAAAAGCTGTACCATGATTGAGACTTGACATGGTCATCGGTCCTCTCAATTTTCAATTAGGCAGAAAAATCTCTGGTTTTATCATGCACCATACAACTGCATAAAACAAAATGTACTTAGATACCTCATTTTCAATTTTAAAACGGCAGGGCCGGGGATTGAGCTCAGTGGTTCTGTTGCTTGCCTTACAAGCACAAGGCCCTGAGTTCATGAGAAAAAAAAAAAAAAAAAAAAAAAAAAAGACTTCTAAAGCCTTCTAAACGATTTACAAATACTATAAACTTTTTTCTGCATTGGTGTCTATATAAACCAGTCTCTATTTCAAGACCTTGAAGTACTTATGTATGTAACATATGGGTGAAAGTCCAAATGAAACTACAGTGACTGGATACAATAGCCACTACATTTTAAAAAACCTTTTTTTGGGTACCGGGTATTGAACTTGGGTCCTATGCATTTGCAACGCAGCTGGCGAAACTGAGCTAAATTCCCAGCCCCTAAAAAAATTTTTTTGGGCAGGGCATGGTGACTCATGCCTGTAATCCCAGCACTCCGGAGGCTGAGGCAGGAGGATCGCTGTGAGTTCAAGACCAGCCTGGGGTACATAGTGAGTGCTCAAAAAGTCAAAAAAAAAAAAAAATTTTTTTTTTGGTTACCAGGGATCAAACTCAGGACCTTGTGCTTGCAAGGCAGGCAGCAGCACCACTGAGCTAAATCCCCAGCCCTCAAAAATTTTGAGTACATTCATGAATACATTCTCCTGCAGGCTGAGGCTCAGTGAGTATAGCTCAAAACCAGGGCAGAGTCCCAGCAAAACCTAAACAGAGCAACCAAGGCATTACTTGGTTTAAAAATGCAGAGAAATTCTGGTTTCTACTCTGGAATCAGCCCTCTCTCCCCGCTCAGATCCTCTCTTCACTGTCCACTCTGCACAAGTCTCTACTTGGCTCTCTCCCTGACTCCAATTCTGTTGTTCCATAGCCCAGAGAGACAGAAAGTAGAAGCCAGCCATTAGAGTAACACAACCACTAAGACCTGGAATCATGCCTATTGCTGGGATGTAGGGAAATAACTCAGAGAACCCCTACATGTACTTCCCTCAATACTGTGTATCAACCACGAAAGTCCTAAAGGACTGTTGGCCCTTGTTCAAACTGAAACATTATTAGGCTACAGTTATTTATTTCTTATTAGTATGTATTTTTACTTTTGGAGACAAGGGTTCCCTACAAAGTTCAGGCTGGCCTTGGACTCATGGTTATCCTAATGCCTCAGGAAGTGAGCGCTCCCGAGTGCTGGAAAAGTATTATTACAGTAAAATTATTATTTTTGGAGACGGTCTCACTGTATAGTTCAGGATGGCCTTGAACTTAGGATGATCCTGCCTCAGTCGAATGAAGGCTGGGATTACAGGTGTCACCATCATGCCAAGTTCCAAATTATTTTAAAACTGCCAATTCAGTAGCGATATATGCCACTAGTAATCACCACTATAGTTCCTGAACATTTTCATCACCCCAAAAAGCTTGTACTCCCATTAGTAGTCATACCTCATTTTCACCATCTCTCCACGATTTTGCCTTATCTAACAATTTACCAAAGCAATTCTAATAGTTTGAACTAATACAACTAATACATGTTTGATACTTTCAGATAATAAGAAAAGCCAATTATTCCAATAAATCACAAGGGCTCTTTAAGAATTTTCAAAACCGAGCTGGTGAAGTAGCCGCCTGGTTGAGCATTTGCCTAGCATGTACAAGGCCATGGGTTCCATTCCCACTACTGGAAAAAAAAAATGTGGATATCTGAATTTTAAGTCAAATTTAACTTTTATTATATCCTGTAGGTGTGTTAAACTTTAGCAGCTCACAAGTTCTGGATCTCGCCCCTAATTTGTGAAATAGTTACTGTACCCGCTCCCCAATTTCACATGATCACTCTCAGAATGCATTTTTCCATTTTACAGTGGATTCGTGAAAGCCAAAACAGATTTGTTATATTAATAAAGATTCACTAATTTTTATTCTTCCCAAATAGGAAATAGTTTTTGCCTCCCATCTTTCTCCTGCTTTCCTTCTAGCTCAAATAAACCTGTTGAATTTTTAAAGCTGCCAACCTATATTTACAATGTCTGGTGGGTACATTGTGTAAACTTGATTTCAAGTAAGTTAAAAATGTTCAAGAAGTCAGTTGCACTTCTAGGATGGTTACTATAGAAACCAAGACTGATTCAAAGTGCCACTTCTGTCTTTGCATCTCTGTTATTACAAAAATAATCTTATCTACTTTCATGTATACTTGCTGTTATGGCTTGTAGATGTGCCCCTCAGAGCCTCATGCAGTCATAGGTGGGGCTTTTTTCAGAGGTGGCTGGATCTACAGTGTGTGATGCTGGGATCAAGGATGTGATTACTAAATTTGTCCACTGACTGGTTCAGCACAATGCTGGGTAGGATTAAGAGTGCCCTACACTGTGTGTGAGTACTACTCACCCAGCAGGTATCCTGGATAAGACATAAGGTAGGAGTTGCTGCGTGGCTTGTAGTTTGCTGCCCTCTGCCTTCTACCTGCCATGGACTGTTTCTCCTCTGCAATGCCTGTCATGCTGCCCTGCCTTGGAGCCAGCCAGCTCTGAACTGAAACCTCTACAAACTGTGAGCCAAATAAACCTCTCCTCCTTTAACTTTGGATGTTGGGTATTTTATCTTAGCAATGAGAAAAGATACTTGCTGACATCATAAAATCAAAAGGATAAACTTTATATGGACATTATTGGATAATACATTTTGGTTTGAACACACATGGTCTCAGAATCTGCAGGACCTCAGGATTTTTTTAGTTTTCCAGAAAGGCTGGGGATTTAGCTCAGTGGTTCTGCCGTCTGCCTTGCAAGTGCACGGTCCCGAGTTCGATCCCCTGGTACCAAAAATAAATTTTTCCATGATTTTAGTTTCTACTCATGAAATACTCAAATGTTTCTAAACTGAGACTCATTGGTATAAACATTATTGTAATGCAATATGGGCACTGTCGTTATTCTTCCCCTACTCCCCTAACAAAAAGGTGTTTTAAATAGTCATATCCAAAAATGATTTTAATAACAAGCTTCACAATCATATATTGTAATCAATTTTCACAGTCCCAAAACAAACTCACTAGTGTTCAGTTATTTACTAAGCTACAATAAAACTATGGCTCTTGCAATCCTTTTACTGGCTTATTTCCAGGCGCTCAGTAAACCCAGACTACTTACACAAAGTATTATTATTGCCTCTAATTTTTCTTTGTATTACTGAGAAAAAACAAAAAGCCAGAAATAACTGGATTATCACACTGACTCCAAGTAGCCACTTCAAGACTGTTAAGCAGCTTGACTGCTGTTATCATCGTAATATAAAGGAGCTGTATAAACTTGAAATCAGAAATTTCCACTAGCCAGGAATTTAGTTCAGTGGTGCTGCCACCTGCCTCACAAGCACAAGGTGATTCAATCCCTGATACCACCCAAAAAAGAAAATTTCCATAATTCAGTGCTTTTACTTAACAGTTTTTTTTTTTAATTTTAAAAAATTAGTACATGTTTGCAGAGATGGGTACAGGTACTACAGCTTTTTGTTGTTTTTTTGCTTTTTAAAAATAAAACTTTAGAGATTTTAAATATGCACCTCACAGAAGAAAAAAATATAGATAGTAAATGTGATCTGGCCATTCCACAATATGTAAAGCCCCCTTTAAAATGCCCATTAACAAATCTTTTTAATTTTAAAAAATTAGTACATGTTTGCAGAGATGGGTACAGGTACTACAGCTTTTTGTTGTTTTTTTGCTTTTTAAAAATAAAACTTTAGAGATTTTAAATATGCACCTCACAGAAGAAAAAAATATAGATAGTAAATGTGATCTGGCCATTCCACAATATGTAAAGCCCCCTTTAAAATGCCCATTAACAAATCTACAGAAATTACTCTCAGAAAGTATCTGTTTAAAACTTTATGGTTGTATTTATGACAAAAGATTAAAAGAAAAATTACTAGCAAAAAGACAAGATTATTTCATGTTCAAAATAGAACCCTTAGCCGGGTGTGATGGCACATGCTACTCTGGAGGCTGAGGCAGGAGGATCACTGTGAGCTCCAGGTCAGTCTCAACTACATAGTGAGACCCTGTCTCACCCCCCCCTCCAAAAAAAGCACCCTTCATAAAAAAACTGAGTGTTTTAACTTTTAATTAAAGGTGAAATTTAGGCAAATAGAGATCCTTAAAATATGAGTAAATTAGCCTATGCTCAATATAGTTTTTCAGCCGGGCATGGTAGCACATGCCTGTAATCCCAGCACTGGGGAGGCTGAGGCAGGAGGATCACTGTGAGTTCAAGACCAGCCTGGGCTACACAGAGAGTTCCAGGTCAGTCTCAATTACATAGTGAGACCCTGTCTCAAAATACAAGCAAGCAAACAAAAAAAAAGATAGTTTTTCAACATGCTTAAGTTTCATTTAAGGTTCCATTAATTCTCCCCTGTAGTCTCCCTCAAGGTAGCAAACAAAAAAGGCTCTAGCAGTCTATGATCTTACCTTACTATTGATTACATCCCTTCCAAGAGCACAGCATTTCACTTTACTTTCTTCTGGTGGTTGTGGGGATTTAACCCAAGGGTGTTAAAACGTTAGATAAGTACCCTACTGTGACAGCCAACCTGACTCCATCTTGAGCCTCAACACCATTTCGTACCTGTGCTTGGATAAAGCACCCAAAACCTCTGCATCCTGTTTGGCAGTAAACTTGCTGCAGTTGTAGGATGTCTTGTACTTCACCTAGAGTGTGAAACCTCCTGAGCCCCCACTAATGTGGCCTGGTTCTGCTTCTGTAAGATTCCACTTGCTCTCCCGAGCCCTCCCTCCCCAACTGAAAGCATGATTTAAAAGGAGAAATCAAACCGCTTCCAGTTGCCAAGAGAACTTTCCAGGTACTGGCCCCCACTTTGGCTGCTGGCTTTAATCATCAGGCACAGTGTGGCGCACCCCCATTGTTCTAACTCACTCATCTATAACACAATCACTACGCTGCTCTCCAGCCCCTCCATCACACTAACAAATTTTCAGTACTACTCTTTCATCAGCCTATGTTACTTTAAGAGTTGGTTCCCAATCTTCTTCTATTATGCTAAAAAAAAAACACACCTAGATAACTACTTACACAATTTGAAAAAAAACTCTTAATTGTAATATAAATAAAATTTACAATAAAATGTATGCTACAATATACAACATGGCTATAATAGCAAATATAAGGACAAACGTATAGTAGTTACAAATGGAAACTATTATCAGGGCATCCCACCTTGATGATACAGGTTTCGAAAATGATAAGCTCTTGGAAATGTTCTAAACAAAAGTCCTCTTTCCTTGACTTATATAAAAACACAAAAAGTTTTTTTAAAAAAAGTATTTACAAAAGTGCTAGTTTCTAGAACAGAACATTTTGCCTACGTTCTTTACCTATATGAATCATCTGATGAGAAACTGGAAGGTCATGTAGGACATGACTTCCTGGTCTCTGCTCATCAAAAGTTAGTAATATCCTAACATTAAAAAAAAACTTAGGGCCAGGGATTCAGCTCAGTGCTTCTGGTGCCTTCCTCTGAAGTGCAAGGGCCCAAATTCAATCCCCAGTACAACAACAACAACAAAATTACATCAAAAAACTACCCCTAACAACTGTCAAAATGCCTCTATGAGGTAGATAAGACTACCCTTAAGAGCCACTATGCTGGACTTGGTGGCACAACTGTAATCCCAAATGATTTGGGGACTTGAGGTAGGAAGATCACAAGTTCAAGGCCAGCCTGGACAACTTACCAAGACTGTCTCAAAATAAAAGGGCTGGGAATGTAACTCTGTCACAGAACACATCCATAGGCCCTAGGATGGGTGCATAGGTCCTGGGATCAATCGTTACTACCCCTCCCCCACAAAAAAGCACCACTGGGCTAGAGGCAGTGGGACTAAACCCATCAAGCTGGCTCAAACCTCTACTTCTGTCACAGAACTGTGGGTGGAGGTGGGTGGACTAGAGACAGTAATTTAACAGTATCAACACTAATTTCCCCACTCAAAGAGATCTGCAAGTCTGCTACAGATAAAGGGCTTCGCATTGTAGCAAGTCCACTGTATTTACTCAAGTTCAAAACATATATTTACTAAGTTCACACGTTCAAAGTCCCATAATATATACCTTCTATGGTGATTTACAAAATATATTAGGTTTCAGACAACACTTGAATCCAGTGTTGAAATGTAAAATTTCAGGAGAAAACAATGATATCATGGACTCAATATCCACTAAAGTTTAAGTCCCAAATAACTTCTTGGCTTTAATAGGAATGTTTGTACATTCACTTAGTTCCTGGGTTGATATTGGAAATCATTATAGAAAAAAAGTCTATGAATCTTAAATGTTTCATCTAATATCATACTTGTTTATTAAGGCTTATCCATAATACTATGAATCAAAAAGCTTGCTATCATTCATGTGGACCCTCAATGGACTAAAAGCTTTTTGAGCCAAACGCCCATATGGAAATAGGAAAGGGAACTGCAGTTACCTTTCTTACAAGGAACTTTGTCACCTAAAAATGTTTAAATAAATCAGAGGTCCTTGTTTTTTAGATCAATCATGGAAGAACATTCTACACTCAAAATTTCTTTATTCCAGTTACTAAAAAGCAATTAACTAGCAACTTATCCTGTCCCTGCAGAGATAGCAGCATAAAATATCAAAGAAAATTGATCTCATTTACTTTTTCCTGTTCTCTCAGTAATGTTCTGGAAAACATGCAGTTCTGGACCAGGGATTTAGCTCAGTGGTTCTACTGCCTGCTTAGCAAGCGGAAGGTCCCAAACTCAATCTCCACTACCAAAAAAAAAAAAAAAAAAAAAAAAAAAAAAGTAGTTCACATGACCAAATTATACTAGGATGCTATACAGTCTCATGGCAGCTTTAGTTTTTTTTCTTTTTTTCTTTTTTTTTTTTTTGGTGGAATAACACCCATCAGCAAGACAGTGGAACTTTTAAAAGGCAGCTACAGCTGGGTATACCCAGTTCAATTTGCCAGATGTATCAAGTATGTAATGGCACTTGGATATGGAATTTTGTTATAAAAAAAATCAAAGCCAAGTTTTTAAAAAAACAACTCTGAAATCTGCTTTCATGCTCTTTAAAAAGCAGAAAGCACAGGGAAAACTGCTGTTGTCAAAACCAAGAAAAAAGTGAGAATATATGAGCAAACTTGATATTCAGCAAGGACGCCCAAGTAAACTGTCAAAGACATTAGTGACAGCAGCACAGGACGTACAACACCAATGCATCAGAGCAAGGCCCAACCTACTAATCTACTCCTAAAAATTTATCTTGGTAGGAAGAGAGTCATAGATAAGGGATTATATCTAAAAGTCAGTATCATTTAAAGCAAATCTAAATTATACAAGCTCTGTCCATCTATCTACAAATGTACTTTCTAAAATCTTAGGCACACACAAAAAAATCTCTAACACTGACAACCCATATTAGTTTTTAGAGAGAGAGAAATTATCTTTTAAAATTAGGACATTTCAGGCCGGGGATTTAGCTCAGTGGAATCACACCTGCCTTCCAAGCACAAGGTCCTGAGTTTGATTGATCCCCATACCGAAAGAAAGAAAAAGAGAGAGAAAGAGAGAGAGAGGGATTTCAATTTTGCTAAAGTGTTTTTTTGTTTGTTTGTTTTTGAGATAGGGTCTCACTTATGTAGTGAGACTGAACTGGAACTCAATGTGTAGCCCAGGCTGATCTTGAACTCACAGTACAGGGATCCTTCTGTGTCAGCCTCCCGAGTGCTGGGTTTATAGGCGTGAGCCACCACGCCGGGCTGCAAAAGTATTTAGAAGAGGAAAAAAGGTTTTGTTTATTGTAACATTAGGTAAATTTAGGGTATTTTTGATATTGGGAATCGAACGTGGGTCCTTGTGTTTGTGAGGCAGGCAGTGGAACCACTGAGCTAAATCCCTGGTCCTAGGTAAATTTAGGTTTAACTGTCAAACAATAAGGAACACCCATAACCAGTATCATCATGTTAGCAAGTTACCCTCTGACTTACTGGTTTCCATGTGAAGGGTCTAAATACTTCTAGGCTGAATTTATTTTTTTCTAGATCATTAAAGGCCTACAGGGACACTCATGCACTGCTATCAAAATTCAACAGGAAACCGGGCATGGTGGCGCACGCCTGTAATCCCAGCACTCAGGAGGCTGAGGCAGGAAGATCGCTGTGAGTTCGAGACTAGCCTGAGCTACATAGTGAATTCCAGGTCAGTCTCAACTACATAGGGAGACCCTGTCTCAAAAAAACCA
>NW_022900914.1:18241548-18266727 GCF_012274545.1 Fukomys damarensis
AAAAAAAAAAAAAAAAAAAAAAAAAAAAAAAAAAATTCAATAAGGGCTGGGGATTTAGCTCAGTGATTCTGCTGCCTGCTTCGGAAGTCAAAAAATCAATGGCAAATAAATATTAATGTGCATTTAGTTTCCATCTAAACTTTCCATTCAACAACTCTTAAAATTCTTTTATTATTTTTTAAATTTTTTAAATAAAAAAATACATTTTTAAAATCACGGCTCATTTCTAAAAGGCTTAAGGATTTTTTACTTTAACATTAGAAATAAATCATTTACATAGGCCTAAATTGAACTTTTACCTGGAACTTAGTTTAAAAGTCTCAAGATCTGCTACTGACAATTATAAACTTAGTTATTCTAGATAGATGAAATTTATTCTTCCTTCATTTATTCATTCAGGGGGTGACTAGTTTTTTAAGACTCACTATGTAGTCCAGGCTGGCCTCTAATTCACTCACAGTGATTCTCTCCTGCCTGGGATTACATGTGTGAACCACCATGCCTATCTTCCCTTCTTTCAAAAATAAAAACAAAATGGGTACATTAGGTTTCTATTATTAAAAAGTAGGCCGGGTATGGTGGTGCACACCTGTAATCCCCACTCTCAGAAGACTGGCAGGACTGCTGAGAGTTTGAGGCCAGCCCAAACTACATGGTGAGACCCTGTCTCAAAAAAACGAAACAGATGGGCCAGGGATTTAGTTCAGTTATTCCACTGCCTACCTCACACACACAAGGACCAGCGTTTGATCCCCAGCATCAAAACAAAACACAACAGCTGAAAACTTACGCATGCCAACACAGTCTCTTAATATTAACTAGTCCTTAAACCTTTTTTGCCAAAATATAAAACTATCTAAAATAAGAAAAAAAAAAAAAAAAAAAGAGAAACATCCAATGAGAGAACGTTTAATAAATGGTATTGAGACAAAGAGGTATCTGTTTCAATAAAAAATAAAATTAGATCCTTAAATATTGCACCATATAGAAAAATATATATTATTATGATGAAAAGTAAAAAATAAAAATGCAAATACCCAAACATCTACATATAACTTTAGGGGGCTCATAGGCTCTCTAAAACCAATCCACAGATCCCAGATTATTACACAGAAAATTGTTAATTATAACTTCTATCAAAACTACAATGCCAAAAAAACCCTCCATGCCAAATACTTGATATATTTTCAAGATGAAATCACACACAACAAATGAAAATGAACACATTAGGTCATTGTTATAACTTTATAAAACCTCCAAACTGGAACTAGAAACAAAAGCATGTCAATACAATTGGACAATGACTTAAAAAAAATACACCAGTTTAAATAAGTTTGAGTGCATGCTATACAAGTGTATCCATGTCTGTTAACTTTTCCAAAATATAAAATCAGCTAAATCTGTAGTACTTAAGTCAACATGTGCAATGTTATTCAATTTCATTAAATAAATACAAGCTATGTTTAATGAGTAACTGCAACATACTTAAACATCTAAACATATAAGAATTCTATTTAAATGTAATACTTTCACCTGCATTAATTTTCATACACATGGAAAAATACTTGCAGATAATAATTAGCATTAAGAATGTAAATATATTTTTACTGTGGAAGAAAAATTATAGTCGTAAGTTTAGAAATCATATATTTGCATAATCTACAACAAAGCTGTAGAGTCTACATTATGATATTCTGAAAATGAAAACAGTACTTAAGTTTACAATAAATTTATTCAAGGCAAAATATGTTTATTACAGAACAAGATCTTAAAGTAAGCAAGGCAACATTAGATGAACTATTTTAGATTATTTTTTAATGAACTGTGGCTTTAAAACCGTAATAAAGATGGACATAAATTCTAACATGCTTTTATAAATGGGAGGATGTAGAAAAGCAAAGCTTCAAAGTGTAGGGGTTGGAACCATCTGTAAAAAAAAATTTTTAGAAATAAAAGTTAATAGTTCACTTTATCAAACTTTCCCCTAGAATTAACAATAAATTCTTTCATCTTCTTACAGTATCAGAGTCAGGAATATACGAAAACTTGTTAAGGGGAAGATAACTATGCTTTGATTTTACTGGACAGCAAGCTCCAAAAAGGGCAGTACCTTTTGTTCACTACTAGATTCCTATTCTTTTGGGTTGGGGCGGTGTTTGAGACAGGGTCTTACCATGTAGTTGAGACTGACCTAGAACTCACTATGTAGCCCAGGCTGGTCTCAAACTCACAGCAATCCTCCTGCCTCAGCCTCCTGAAGCTTTAACTTTTTATATTGTTTCTTTACACACTATCTTTTCTAACTATATACATGTACTGCTGCTTTCCTTTGAAATGATCAACAGATATGGAAGTTAGCCCAAATGATCCCTTCTCTCCTGATATTCACAAAACTATACCATGTTCTGCATGACCAAAAGAATACAATGTTAAGTGATGGTAGGCTGCTTCCAAAATTAAATTATAAAAGCACTTGGATCACTCATTCTGAGGGAAAGCTAGCTACTATGAAATGGCCAATGTGGCTTCATTGGGCCTGTTGACAATCACATGAGTGAGCTTCCAAGCAGATTTTCAGCCCCACTCACACTGAGTCATTCAATTTTAAATGCAAATTCATCAGACAACTATGCAGCTGAACTGCACCCAGATTACTGACCCTCAGGAACAGTGAAATAGTAAATGTTTGTTGTTTTAAACCGCTAAATGTTAGGACAAGTTGTTATATAGCTATAGGTAACTAATACAGGGATTACTTAGGTGTGGGATTCTATGACCTTTTTTTCCTGTACTTCTCTAAAAACAAACAAAAAAGCTGCAGAGGAGACTTAGCTCAGTGGGAGAGACAGAGGGATAGAGACACAGAGAAATCCTGCTAAGCATTTAAAAAAATCACTGGCAAAGTTTCTGAAGGTTAATTCCTACACGAAAAAAGCATTTTACTTACTTGGGACTCTGATCTGGTAGTGATTAAGTGCAGTAAGAGCTTCCACTGCATCAGTTTTGCATTCCCATTCTAATAGCCCAGAAAGGGTTTTGGCGGAAGCTAAAACAAAACAAAGACACAGAAATCCAGTTATTTGCTTGTCATCAATTTTGTCTAAAAAAGTTTAGAAAAGGGAATGTTACTTACGTTTCGCATCAAACACTTTATATTTGATGAATGTGAGAACTTCATGGTCATTACACAACTGCCAAAAAAAGGTGAAACTTAATACAAAATATTGCCAAAATAGTATTACCACTTTTTGGGGGTAGAAAGTAAGTTCTAGGGCCAGGGATTTAGCTCAGTGGTTCTGCTGCCTGCTCTTTGGCAAGCACAAGGTCCCAAATTCAATGCCCGGTATCACACACACACATAAAGCAGTATGTAAGCCTCAAGTGTAATATGAATGAATGAAATCAATTTTTTTTTTTTTGAGACAAGGTCTCACTACGTAGGTGAGACTGACCTGGAACTCACTATGTAGCCCAGGCTGGTCTCAAACACCTAGCGATCCTCCTGCCTCAGCCTCCCGAGTGCTGGGATTACAGGTGTGTACCACCACACCCAGCTAAATCAAATATATTTTTAGGTTAATATGCCATTCTATGAGAAAAATATTTTAAAATAGTGAAATCCTACAAAGTAACTTTTTGCTATTAATATCAAAATCAGAACAAGAAAGCCTTTTTAAAAATGAGGCTAAGATATTATACAAATCTTAAAACAGGACATGTCAACATTCTACACACATTTGTATTTTAGTGCCTACCTTTGTGAAGGTCTCTTCGGTAACACACAATGGAACATTATAATAATGCAGCACACATGAAGGTGGTTGGATTATATTCTTAGATGCTTGGCCAGCACTTGTAAAGCGATTATTTTTGCTCATGGCAAAATCTTTGTAGCTACTTGTACCATCTTCCAGCTCAAATATCTGACTTGGAACAACTGAATGTTGTTTAGACACACTGAAGATGGGAAAAGAAAAACACATATCAACAGGTAGTCAGTCTCAAAACGCTTCCATGAATCTTAACAAGAGGTACATGTGGCTATTTAAATACAGTAAAAGTCATCCCTTGGTATCCACAGGGATTGGTTCCAGGACCTTATACTCAAACCCAAGGATGCTCATCTCTTATATAAAATGGTGTAGTACTTAGATATATGCTATTTATATCCTCCGATATATATTAAACCATCTCTAGATTATTTATAATACTTACAATTTATACAATTACAATCTATACAATTTCAGTATAAATGGAATATTTTTTCCTAAATATTTTTTATCTGTGGTTGGTTGAATCCATATGCACAGAATCTACAGACACAGAAGGCCAACTGTATTCAGTTTGGCTTAAAAATCAATCCTTTATTGTTTAAGAATTAGAAAGAAAATTTATTAAATATATTCTCATACTGAAAACAACATAAGCCAGGCACGGTGGCACAAATCTATAATCCCAGCACTTGGAAGGCTGAAGCAGGAGGATTGAAGCAAGTTCAAAGATAGCCTGGGTTACACAGTGTGTTCAAGGCCAGCCTGAACCACAGAGAGACTTGAACCTTTAATGTAAAAAATGTGCGTATTTTAACATGCTGTTTCATGAGCCTAAAACTTAACTAGGTATGGCTAAATAAAATATAAATTACATAACCCTAAAACTTTTCTAAAATGACAATACTACTGCCTGATAGTTTTGTATGTGCTATTACTATAAAGTATTCCAAAGTCAAAGTCAATGTTTCTAATAAAAAAGACCAAGCCGGGCGTGGTGGTGCATGCCTATAATCCCAGGACTGGGGAGGCTGAGGCAGGAGGATCACTGTGAGTTCAAAATCAGCCTGGGCTACATAGCAAGTTCCAGGTCAGTCTCAACTACATAGTGAGACCCTGTCTCAAAAAAAAAAAAAAAAAAAAAAAAAAAACCAACAACAACAAAAAACCCACAGCAAAACAAAAAAAATGTATCACTTAAAATAAGTAATCACCGGGCCGGGGATTTAGCTCAGCGGTTCAGTGGTCTGCCTTGCAAGCACAAGGACCCGAGTTCAATCCCCAGAACCAAAAAAAAAAAAAAGATAAGTAATTACCAAACATTAAGTCTTTTCCCAAACAACTTGACATTATTAAGGTGTGTAACGGCTCTTTCTACAGCATACTCATCACCCATTTCTACCAGTGCTGTGCCAGGAATGGTCTTCATAAATTTTACCTGCAAATAAAAAAATACCCAAAAAAGTGATCATTTAATTACTTTTTACAATAATAGAAATTTTATAAGTATGAGTAGTTAAAGTCAAATACAAAATATCACTTAGAATCTTAAATGTATTCTGCTGTGTTTGAGACATATTACTCAGCAAAATCCAATGATGTTAAAGAATATAATTCTATAGATGTGGAGATTTTAAAAAATAAAATGGAGTACTACTCAGCCATAAAGAGACATTTATAGCTAAACAGATGCCATACTCTTTTTTTTTTTTTTTTTGAGATAGGGTCTCTCTATGCAGTTCAGACGCGCACCACCATGACCAAGTAAAAAAAATGTTTTAAAAAGTAAATAATGAAACTATGCAGAGGTCTGTTAAGGCAATAAATAAAGATGCTATATAATAAATAATACAAGCCAGGTATGGTGATGCATGCCTGTAATCCCAGCACTGGAGAGGCTGAGGCAGGAGGATGGCTACAAATTCAAGGCCAGCCTCAACCACACAGTTCAAGGTCAGCCTGAACTGCATAGCAGACCCTATATATCAAAAACAAAAAACAAAAAATAGCCTTGAGACAACATAGTAAGCCTAATATAGAGCAATTTTCAAATGAAGCAGTAATTCATAGCTTTTTGTGACATCTTAGGCAGAGATTATATTTATCCTCTTATATTATTTCAATTTTAGCATGGAATAAAGTGTGATAAATCATTCAGTATAGGGCCTAAGTAACAAAGTCCCTAAGTAACTACTATTAAGTACCACTAGCATAGAGAACACTTTGAACACACTTTGTTCTTACCTGTCAACCTAAAGGGAATTCTGAGGACATATTTACAAGACAAATTCAAAGTTGTATTTATTTTTTATTTTTTTGTTTTTTTGAGACAGGGTTTCACCATGTAGTTCAGATTGACCTGGAACTCACTATGTAGTCCAGGCTGGTCTTGAACTCACAGCGATCCTCCTGCCTCAGCCTCCCCAGTGCTGGGATTACAGGCGTGTGCCACCATGCCCGGCCAACATGGTATTTATTTTCATCACTTCAGTTACTAATTTAAACAGCTATCTTAGCATTTTTACACTATATTGATATTTGAACAAAACTTAAGTCGTAGCAGGACTTTTCAGCTTTATTTGAAATCATTTGTTTTCTTGTGATCAGTTCTTATTCCTTGATTTAATCTAGTAACACCTTATAAATTGAAAAGTAACTATGTTATTTGTGGGTTTTTTTTTTTTTTTTTTTTTTTGGTACCAGGGTTCAAACTTGGGTCCTTGTGCTTGGGAGGCAGGCGACAGAGCCACTGAGCTAAATCCCCGGCCCTGTACTTTTTACATTGCTAAATCTCCCTCCCAAAATTAGGAAAAATTACCTTTGTATACATCTTTAAAGGATTACAACGATTTAATTTTATTAGAAAAAGTTTTTGAAGGCCAGTGATTTAGCTCAGTGGTTCCACTGCCAGCTTCTCAAGAGCAAGGACTTGCGAGTTTGATCCCCAGTACCAAAGGGGAAAAAAAAAAGTTATTTGGGTTTCTAAATCATGAGACAATTTGTAACACAAAAAGACAGAGATCTACTACAGATGTACTGTAGCCAGGAATTATGGGACACACCTATGATTCCAGCACCTGGGGGGCTAAGGCTGGATTGCTGAAGTCTGTGCTCACAGTGAGTTCAAAGACAACCTGAACTACATATCAAGACTCTGTCTTGAAAAAAGAAAAAAAAAAGATGCACTGTATATTGAACTGCCTGAGCTTGGTTTGCCTATATATGTAAAATGCACAAACGAAGTAATACTATGTAATGCAAGTTAAAATATACACGGAGGGCTGGGGATTTAGCTCAGTGGTTCCACCGACTGCCTCAAAAGTGCAAGGACCTGAGCTCTATCCCCATACCAAAACCAAAACAAAAACACATGGAAAGCCTGGTTTAGTTATCAAAATGCAGTTCCCTCGCTTTAAACTCCCATGCTTAAGATAAATAATCTGCAAGAAAAAAATCTGATCTACTTTCACCAAAGTTGCTAAGTCTACCCTATGTTTTATTAACCACTTACATAAGTAGAAATATTCCACTAGGGATATAGCTCAGTGGCACCATACCTGCCTGGAAAGCCACAGGTCCTGAGTTTGATCCCCGGAAAAAGAAAGAAAAAAAAAAAAAAAAAAAAAAAAAAAAAAAAGAATGAGGCCCTAAGAAATATCCCATGTCATCCCTCAGATCAGATGTGGAGATTTCTTTCTTCTTTTAGTACAATTAGAGAAAATTCATATTTCTGAATCCAGAAAAGCTGCTTCCAGAAACTTTAAAATTTAACAGGCCAAGACCTAAGAGCACCAACTTTTCAAGCAATGCTCTCCCATATACACGTGACTCAATGCTTATTATTTTATCATTGTAGAAAAAAATTAAAACCACTTAAAATGGGAAAATAGCATTTTTATGGGATTTAAATGTTCTGTCAGTTTCAAATATAAATGCTAAACTAAAACAAAAGCATTGCTCTTCAGAAGATACTCATTTCATAGCATTTAGGAGGCAAGTGTAGAGTTCTCCAAAAATTTAACATTTTTGGCCAAGCTCCACTGAAGTAACTGCTCTTAACATACCTCATGTCACAGCCTAGCAACAGAATACACTGCAGAGTATCAGCTGTTTACCCTTGTTATCGCCAAGAACTGTGATTTACTGTAGCTTCCCAATATTACAGGAAGAGTACTTTAGTGCTTCTGCCTAGCATCAGTAAAGATTAAAATTCAAAATCTAATGTACAATTTCTACTGAATGTGTATCACTTTCACATCATCTTAAAGCTGAAAAATAGTAAGTCAAGCCCCATAACTTGAGGAATGTCTATATAGGCTGTATGCCTTTTACTTGATTAAACTATTGTTTTGGACTTTTACAGTAGTTATTTCAAAAATATTTTAGTGCCAACAACCTATACTAATCATTTAGCAAAAAGTAAGAAAAGTCTGAAGTGCATATACAATGGATTTCTAGTTTATGAGGGCCACTACTAAAAGAACTTGGCTATTTCTGATACAAGGAAAAGTCTTTTTTTTTTTGGAGACAAGAGTCTCTCTTTGTAGCACAAGCTGGCCTTGAACTCATTACGTAGCCCAGGTCGGCCTCAAACCCACAGCGATTCTCCCGCCTCAGCCTCCTAAGTGCTGGGATTACACAAGTGAGCCACTATGCCCAGCTTTTAAAATATGTTGTCTGAAGCCTTTTCAGAACTACCACTAGATAATCTAGCAAAAGAAACTAATATACAAGAAAGCTCACCTTTTCAATATTTCCATATAAGCAAAACAGGTTGAAGACTCTTGAACAATTCATTTTTAGTTGATGTAATCCACTAACCATTACAACTGAACCAGAGGGATTTCCTCCATGCATGTAAGATGAGGAAGCCTGTGGCAGTGGATATGCAACAAGCTCAGGTGTATCTCGAGAGCCCATTCTGTAACGACTTGGTAAAGGTAATAGTGGACCATGGGATCCTATAAAAATGACCCAAATAAAACATACACACAGTTACATTCATAAATACTTAAAAAATGGCACTTCACCATACAAAAAATAGTTCTTTTTCGGTGTTAAGGATAGAACCCATGCCAGCCAAGTGTTCCACCACTGAGCTATACCCCTATAACCATATCCGCCCCCCCACAGTAAATGTAAAAAACAAAAACAAAAAACAACTTTTAATGTTACCAAATTTGATGTATATACAAAAAAAAATACAACCCTTCAAGTACGACTATTTAAACATTAACTGTAGAAAACTAACAAAATCTGTATTTGTTTTGACAAGATTTAATATTCTGATTTTTTTTTTTGGTACTGGGGACTGAACTTGGGTCCTTGTGCTTGCAAGGCAGATGGTGGAACCACTGAGCTAAATCCCAGGCCCCCTCATATTCTGATCTTGACTTGCATACAGGCTAAAGTTGTATACTTTTCTTAAATGGTAACTTAAAAAAACATATGTAAGATTAGGGTATGGGGTCAGGTGCACCCACCATAAAACTCTGGGCTGTATATAAATTATAATGTAATTATACTGTATATAAATGATACCTCAAACTTTAAAAAAAAAAATTGCCCGTATCTTTTGGAAGAACAATAAACAGTGAGACCTAGGAAGCTATCTCTATACAGATATAACAAAAAGAACATCTTTAGTTCCACAAAAAGGTCCTTCCTTGAATATATTTTACTGTAACATACTTTCAGGTTAGTATTTTATTCTAATTTAGGAAACTAAAACTTTGGTTTAGTGTCTCAACTACACAGACTCAAACTTTTAGTTTATGTAATGGTTTGCAGCGTTTTTTGTTTTTTGTTTTTTTAACATCATCAAGGACTCAGCAGGGAATAATGCCTGAATATCTAAAATTGTCCAAAAAAAAAAAAAAAACCAAACTTACATCTCTTTAGAGATCTCTTACATTTCTTAAATTTACACTTCATCAAGAATTAACCTGCTAACATTAAGTATCATTCTAAACAACTTTATCTAGTTTACCAAACTAAAAGTGGGCAAAGAGCACATTTATACCAACAAGAAGAGAAGCAGAAAAACTCAGAAGCAGCAACTAAGAAGGATTCCTTGTAGCTCAGAAGAAACATAAACCCTTTACATCTCAGGTGTGCCTAAGTTAGTGATTATAGCATAGACTGGGGTGTATACAAAAGTCCTCCTAATGTACAAAAACAAACAATCCAAAACCCAAGTTCCTTCATTTCTCAAAAAGAAAATATAATGCCGTTGACTTCATTTTTACATTAAGTCTAAGGGACACCTGTCACCCACCGACTTAAATTCTGGTGTCTAAGAGACAGCTGTCACCTACCCGACTTTCTTAAATTTTGGTGTTCACACATGCTATTAAAAGATTATGGTGAATTCTAATTGTTAATATTCTAAATACCACTGGTATTTATAATTACACAGAAACACTAAACTGCATAGAAACATCATGGTGTGAATTTCTGCAACTTTAAGGAGAAATGCTGATCAATATACAGATTACACTGTTCATGGTTTTTAACTGCCCTTTTTACAATGATTGGTCTTTGTTAGATGAGGCAGGCGGCAGACCCACTGAGCTAAACCCCTAGCCCTATGATGATTGGTACTTTACCCAAACAATATAGTTCATAGTGAGTGAATCCTTAGTAACTATACATATTCGGGTCTCTACTTTATACTAAAGTTCAAATAGCAATTGTGTTTATTAGCCCTACTGCAGAAGCACATGCTGACATTACATTGACTCTATGCCACTACCATCTGCCTGTACAGTAACAATATTTCATTATAATCTATTTCTTTTTCATAGGATATGGAAAGTCCTGCAGTAAAGGAACAGTAGGAAATTTTCATTCTCTGCTTAGGTTGGCTAGGGTCTAAAAGCAGTAAGATCCACTCACAATCCTAGATAACAACCATAATCAGTGCATGAGAATAAATAACGTTTGTAATTATGATGTTCAGCCACCAGAATTACGTTATCTCCAGTATTTGTTACCTATATTATTCAAGGTAAGAAAGATGAGACATCTTTTTCCTACTTTCTCATCTTGCTTCTCTTCTCTTCTCCACCTCTTTTTATTCACGCACTCTCTCTCATAACCCATCACATCTCTATGAAAACAGAACAGAGTAACCTCAAAGTTCATTATCTTAACGGACATAGCTCAGAATGGACGCCTGTCATAACCCCAACGCAACTACTCCCTCTCAGCAGGACTCTGCAGAACCTCAATGATGCCCATTTAGTAACTGTCACTCTGAAGAATTTTGCACTTTTTCTTTAAGTTTACATTTTAAAGATTTATTCCTACACACAATAAACTGGCACATGTAACTATCAAAGAATTTCACAATAACTTTTTAAAAATAAAAAGTTCTTGGGGCTGGGGATTTAGCTTACTAAATTTAGCTGGGGTTCCGCCGCCTACCTTGCAAGCACAAGGACCCAAATTTGGCAAATAATAGTAATAGTAGTAGTAGTAGTAATAGTAATACAAATAGTAATAACATTTTTGCAAGGCATGTAATAATGCACTTTGCTTGTACAATTTTTTGGTTATAAAGCAATACACCTGAAAACCAGTTTCAATACCACTGCAGCAGAGTTCCTTGGCCTTCACTTATTCTTTCAGTTTGTCTATTCCCCTTTGGTAAGACATTTAACCAGTTTGAAGCCCTTAACTGATCACCACTGACATATTAAACTCCACAAGTATACTACAAACTAGTAATTAACAATTTTTAAAACAACACTCTATTATCAAGTACAAGAGATTCCCCAAAAGTGTTTCTTTACAAGACCAAAACTAACCATACAACTACATTTAATATTTATTGTTATAGAAACAACTAAGAAAAATGATCAAGAAACACACTCACTAAAACTGTGATAGGACTCTTTCTGATGATTTAAAAAACCTTTGTCATACAGATTACTAGAAATCCTTAAATAAAACACATATACAAGAAATAAATCTCAAAAAGATAATAAAAAAAAAACCCTCTGGAGTCCAGACAAAAGGACACTAAGTAGGTAAGCTAAAACAGCTAAGAACAGTCCTAAAAAGCAATTTGACAATGTTCAAGATAAAAGGCAATATCAGAGGCTTTTCTGATGATAAATTCCAAGAGTACAATACAGCAATCTCTATTTCTTACCATGTCTAATAGTACTATATTTCAACTTTAAAGCATAGGAGATCAAATGGCTTTTAAAAACTAAAACTACTTAAAGTAAATTTACAGCCAGTTAAGTCTTATCAACAGCAATTCCCAACATTACTTAGAATAGTCTGAAGCCTAACTTATTTTCTAGGTAAGATCTAATTCTACGTTTCAGGTTAATTTATCATCACAGCAAATAACAAATGCTGAGAAATTTAAAAAGGTAATTAAATGCAAACAAATTTAACCAAAGCCAAGATACTAACTATAACACCAAAAGAAAAGTTTAAACAAGAAGCATGATTCCTTTTTGGCAGATATTCCACTTTTTCTGCTTTTATTACTCAGAATTCCTCTCTGCTTATAATTGCAAGATGAAAATAAACTTACTGAGCTATAATGCCCCTTTCTTTATAATCCTTACAGTGCAGAACCCACTATAAATCAAAACAAACCAAATATAATGTCAAAAAGGTTTTCGATCCCCAAGCAATAGCTCTCAATTTATCTCAAGAATTATTTGGTATATCAATATCCTTTTTAAAGGATATCCTATGCTTTTAAAGGATTTTGGGCAACTTCTTGGGAACACATTAGAAGGGACTACTCCCCATGTAAACCACATCAAGTAAGCAGGAAGAATATGGAGGCAAGAAACGAGCCATTCTTCATCAGAAATGCAAAAATTCTAACAATTCATCTATACTACCTTCCTTCTGCCTTGACAAACTTACCATAGCCATCATGTCTAAACGAAGAAGGGTGTTCTCCCAAAATGGCTTGTCTCTGGCGACCCTTTCCTCTATCTGACACAAAAGTAGAAACATGGTTTTAACAATTTTGACCCAAGCACTTAACAGAGTTCTCACATGGGAAACACCATTCAAAGCATCCATTATACTTCATAAAAGAAATATGGCTCCTGGTTAACTTTAAACATCCATTCACATCCAATTTAAATACAAACACCAAAAGTTTAAGAAAATAATTCTACCTAACAAATTCCACTTAACTTGAAAATAACTTTTTGGCAAATGCCAAATACAATCACATGTTCAAATTTAAGGGAAGAGATAACTTTGCAAGAAGTGAATGTACACAATGCTAGAGTTTTGACACTGTACAGAAGTTGTTAACCAATACATGTCTTTAAAACAAGCTTTAAATTCAGTACTTTTGAAAGACAGTACCTGAATCATACTATTAGCTTCAACAGCAACACATTTTCAAAGTGGGCTTCTTTCAAGAAGTTTCAGCATAAGCCAACAACAACCTGTATTACATGGTTTCACAATCAGTAAACACAGAGTATTTTTAATGGATATATACATATTTACAATCACCTGACTTGAGAGCTGAAAATTTGAACATCACTGGCTCATATCATATCATATATGGGCCATCATCTATAGACCTTAACATCAGGCAGAATATGAGAAACTCCCAAAGTTTAAATATGCCAAGATAAAGCTAACCAAGGGGGCTACATTATTGGATGAGAATACTACAATACTCTAAAGGATAACTTTTATTCTAGTTATATTTTCAGGAAAGGCGTGCCAATTTTCCCAAATCTGATTTGAGAAATCAATTAAAAAATTATTTGCAATTTCCAAAACAGAACTTATATTGATCAATAAAATTTCAAAAATCACAGTACAATACTTTTAGAGTTTCCTGATTAAATTACAATGCCCAATAAGACTTTTTGTATATGTAACTTAAAGCTCTGGTCATTCTGATCTTTTAAAATTCAGAAGGAGGCTTTCTATATAACCTTAGTCACCTAAACAAATAGCATTTTATGGGAGATGAGAAATACTTTTTTCACTTCAGTCTAGAGAAACACAATTGTAATTACCTACTCCAAGTATCAGCCTTCAAAGGGACTAAGGAGGTCATCTACTTCAACTTTTATTCAATATGAAAACTCTATCATCCCTATTAACTGGGACCATCTAGTCTCTGCTTACCCAATAAATGATAACAAACAAGTACTTGCTACCTTCTCTTATAAGTTTTTCAAATATCTTAAATTATAAGAAAATCAATTTTGGTATTACATAGAAATTAATCTTCTAACCATATTCTAAAGCCCATCTGGAGCCTTACAGACTCAGTCATAACTAAAACCTCTTTCATATGCTTGAAAAGCTATTGTGACCCTTCCCCCTATATTCCCAAAGCCATTGCTTCTCCAGTGTAAATACTCATAGTTCCTTTTTATTAATTACATGTCTTCCAGTATCTCTCTCATCATTTAAGTCTCACTGTTCTTGAATCAATCCAGTCTGCCAATCTGTTACTATTCCTCTGTGTTTAAGAATATGCCACCAAACACTAAATACAATTCCTTATCTGTTACACAATCTTAAAACCAAAACCACCATAATATCTTCAAGGCTTAACTGCCTTGATATATGCACTGATCAGTGTGCTAAAGGAAAGAGAACTAGATTGGGAATCAAAAGATTCCAACTGAACTACTAATTTGCTACACAGTCACAGAAACTCAATCTTCATTCACATAATGAAAGAATGAAGAGTAGATGACTTCCAAGGTATCTTTCAGCTATACATTATCATTCTTAGTCATTATTTGAAACATTCACTACCTAATATGAAGTAACAAACAGAAATGCACAGAGAAGACAAGCACTGAATAAATCAGTCTATAAATAGTGTTTTGTAAGCTCTCATGAATCAACTGAATGAAATCTACTGAAAGCTGTGGGTATTCTTCCCCAAAAGATGCACATACATTCAAGTTTTGCTTCACACTTCTGGAGGGATCCCTTCAGGTTCAGGCTAAGGATTCTTTTCACTAACACATTAACAGGGGTGAAAAGAACTCTCTAAAATATTTTTTAAATAAAGTTTTTTTTTGGTAGAAAAAGACATGAAGGCTTCTATTTGGGCCAAACACAGAAGGTCTCAAAATCATCTGTACTAAAATCAATACAGAAACAAAAGCACAGGACTAGGGGAGGGTAGCTCAGCAGCACATCTGCCTGGCAAGCATGAGATCCTGAGTTCGATCCCCAGTTCCAAAAAAACAAAAGCATAAACTGCTATAGTCTTGTCAGAATATAATTACCTGTCTGTAACAAATTAGAAAACAAGAAATTTTTCCTTTGAAAGCATCAAGGGCCGGGGAGATTTAGTTCAGTGGTTCCGGCGCCTGCCTCACAAGCACAAGGACCTGAGTTCGATCCCCAGTATTAAAAAAATAAAAATAAAAATAACAAAATAACAAAATAAAATTGTTTTACTTCCTTTCATTATATTTCACTAATTATCTACCTCACACATTTCTAAATAAATATCTGACTAGAAAGCAAGTGCAAAACTAATATAATCTGGCTTTGTGTGAGCCTCTGATCTTTTAAAAGAATATATACGAACATGGTTTAAATCTGAATCTTTTTTTTTTTTTTTTTGGTACCGGGGATTGAACTCAGGACCTTGCACTCATGAGGCAGGCGGCGAAACCACTGAGCTAAATCCCCAGACCTAAATCTAAACCTTTTAAAAGACATTTTAAAAAATGCCACTCTATTTCAAATAAGTAAATAAACCAACACTGAGTGTGCAGTAACTAGTGAATGTAAGTTGACAGAAGTGAGAGATTTCTCATCAACCACTTAGGCTGTTGTTCTGAGTGCTAAGGCTTTGTTTTCCAATACTGAATTCAACTACACCACATGTAGGTTAAACAGATACCATTTAGTAGTGAAAAATTTGGGGGCTAGTCCAAATTGCATACAAACAAATTACAACCCCATAAACACATAAACCAAGATGATTTCCCAGAAATTGAAAGTTAAATCATCATCCCATCCAAAAGCCTTAAATATTTGCACATGCAAAAGATAATCATTGTCCTTTTTTTTTAATCTTTTGCTGGAGTACATGCACTATAAAGTACCCAACGACCAAGGTATTTCAGATGTCAAACAATTTTTTTCTAGTTGCCTTGTTTTTTTTTTGTTTTTGAGACAGGGTCTCACTATGTAGTTCAGGTTATCCTTGAACTCACTAGGTAACCCAGGCTGGCTTTGAACTTGCAGCAATCCTCCTGCCTCAGCCTCCCAAGTGCTGGGATCACAGGTATGTGCCACCACACCCGGCTCTAGTTGACTTTTACAACTGCATTCATCTTAAGTTTTCCCAATATGTGGTTCAAACACTGATATTGTAGTTGAGATGTAACCAATACTGCAGCCCCCTTGTTTTTACAAGATCCATGTTTTAATTTGTAAATTCCAGAATTGCCACCAACAGTTGAACAACTTTATCAAATCTATGCTCATGAAATTTAGATTTTGTAGGCTATATGTGACACTGTATCTCAAATGAAATGCTCTTAATTTTCAAATTTATCAAATTAAAAATTTTTTCTTCTTTTTTTTCTTGAGGTACTGGGAATCGAACTCAGGACCTTGCACTTGCCAGGCAGGCAAAGCGCCACTGAGCTACACCCCCAGCCCAAGTTTCAATATATTCTAACTTGAAAAGACATGTTACCTTCACCTGTACTTGAAATATCAAAATTTCTAGTTATACAAATTAACATAAATGATAACCTTAAGTCATTACAAAAAGTGATTACTTTATAAATGGCCACTTTACAAAAATCAAATCACACACAGAAAAACACCTTTTACATATAAAACACCTTATTGTTTTGTTAGAATTTTGTTCCATGTCCATAATAGAGAAAAACAAAAACAAAAACAAAAGTAAATGGAAGTGCAGCATATATGCATCTTTTTTTGGTACTGGGGATCAAACACAGGGCCTTGTGCATGATAAACACATGCTCTACCACTGAGCTATACCCCCAGCCCAAATATGTCCTTTTCTGATCCATATATCTTTTAATATGTAGTGGCTGAGCATTATATCAATTCCCAAGACCTATAGTTAAACTGACTCTGGTTATCTGCCATTAACAATTTGAATCTAAGCTGCAAACAGTTACAGTAATGGGTATTACGATTTACAACATTGAAAATAAAGTCTAGTTTCCGTTAGTGAAAAGTCTTAAATTCTACAACTGAAACCTTAAGGGAAATCAGACCAATGTACACATCCAACTTGAATAAATGGGCACAGTCTATCATGGTGTTCATCCCATGCAAGTCTGAAGTACTGTTAAGTGTCCTCCTTTAAAAACTTGGGGTGATGGTGCATGCAGTATGCAGTCAGGTGAATTGCAAGTCTGAGTTTTTCAGAGGGCTTTTTGCTGATGCCGATGTTGTGCATGATGAAGTGTAGAGTCAGCCTGCTGGAGTCCTCTATCCTTCTTAATGCCTCGTCCAGCTTGGGGGGAAAAGTCCTTTCCATAGAGAAGCAGTGTGCAAGTTTGCAGTTTTGTAAGGAATATTCTGAATCAGTTTCCTCTCCTCCAAAGAGAGAGAGCTGCTTGGAGAAATGCAAGTCCTTGAACTGCGGGCGTGCCTGTAATGTATGGGCTCCTTGTTGAACTAAATTTAAGTAGCTCAGTACATACCAGTAGGGGGCACTAATGTTCAAGGTTATTTTCCAGCATTACATGGCCTTTTCCAAAAAGAGCTTTCACCAAGGTTTTCGTTTAACTAGCTCATCTCAGAAAAAAGGCATCTTAACACCATGTAAAAATCTGTCAGCAGGTAAGGTACATTTCTAAAATGTATAAAATACCTACCTCGTCTTCCCAAATATGGTTTAGTGTAGTCCCAACTGTCATTGTCATTCCTAATAACATTTAGACGTGTTGGCTGTTAAGATTGAAAATAAAGTAAGTTCACATCATTTACTCAAAGCATAAATATTTCTTTAAGTGTGAAAAAAATGCTTACCCTTGCATATTCAATTTTTAGTGTGCAACATCCAGCATATATATCTGCTCCATTAAGTGCTGCCTTAGCTTTCTGGGCACAAAGGACTGATTCAAACATAAACTTTATTAAGGAAAACTGTTTTATGGTACCTAATATTTAATCATTTTTCACTCACAAAGAAAAGGACTAAAAATAATTGGAATAACTATTTTACTTTGGAAATGTCTGCCAAAAAAGTTTTAGATAAATTTTGGTATAAGATTTTCAAGCCCAAGAGTGCCAAAGAAAACAATACAATCAAATTACATTAATCCTAACTCATCAGAAGTACAGTATTTTATAAACTGGGGAATAAAAAGAATAGAGAATGGTCCTATTTCCTGACAAAGGACAATCTGCAACCTTCAAACAGGAAATATTTTACTCTTAAAAGTAGGGTTCTTAAGAACAGGGGAAAAAATAACCAAGATATATCATGTAAAGGTGTAAGATCCCAATGATGAATGTAACTGTATTATATACCTAAAATGTACCAATAAAGGAAAAAAAAGCAGGAAGAACATTACAAAAAGCCAAAATAATACACTTGATTATTATATATTTCTGAGAAGGTAAGATTTTACAATCATTTAACTAGCTTAATTTTATTTTGTAAAAATTACCTAGGTCTGTATTTCTTTAAAAAAATCAACGAAATATATAAAATTAAAAAATCAAAAGTAAGCCAGGTGTGGTGGCACACGCCTGTGATCCCAGCACTCAGGAGGCTGAGGCAGGAGGACTGCTGTGAGTTCGAGACCAGCCTGGGCTACATAGTGAGTTGCAGGTCAGTCTCAACTACACAGTGAGACCGTGTCTCAAACCGCCCCCCCAAAAAAAATCCAAAGTAGAAATGCTTTCCTAGAAGCAAAAGTTTTCTATACATCCCTATTTTTTTCTATGCATGCCCATGCACATATAGGTTGGGGTCTTTAAAAATTTAAAAATGAGCTTGGGACTGGGAATGCAGCTAGGTGACAGACTGCTTGTCTGGCATGTGTGAGGTCCTGGGTTTAATCTTTCACACTGAAAACAATATAGTATTATATATACTATTTTATAACTTGCTCTAGTCACTAATGAATTAATCAAAAACACAGAAAAGATCTTATATAAATTATGACCACTTAAAAGGTTCAAGAAAGAAGGGTAAGAAAAATTCCAGTAATTAAAAGTTTTACTACTTCCAAATTATATTAAGAGGAGAGCAGGAGAAGAAGCTCATTTGGGATAAACTTCAGAAAGGTAGAAACATCCATATTATCTAACAGTATTTTTCACAATGTAAGATGAAGTACTGGACTGTTTTATGGTAGCAAGTTATTCTTACCAAAACAGTCAAATGTTCTATGAATATTACACTTCTCATTTTTATAATCTAAGCCAAATAGATTCTTTGGTTGATTTTGTTTGTTTGTTTGTTTTTGAGACAGGGTCTTACTATGTAGTTGAGACTGACCAGGAACTCACTATGTAGTCCAGGCTGGTCTGGGACTCAAGTGATCCTTCTGCCTCAGCCTCCCAAGTGCTGGGATTACAGGCGTGTGCCACCACGCCTGGCCAAAGCCAAATAGATTCTTATGGAAGGAAAAAGTAAATGCCACTTATCTAGAAATGCTTAATTAGAAAAAAGTTCCATATGACTTATACAACATTCATACACATTAATTAAAAATGTACAGGGCTTGAGATTTAGCTCAATGGTTCCACTGCCTGCCTTGCAAGTGCAACAAGTGCAAGGACCTGAATTCGATCCCTGGTACCAAAAAAAAAAAATTTTTTTAAGCAAATAAAGGATATTCAACCATTGCTTGTATCCCATTTCTCTTGAATATAACAATGCGTTGCACTTTTCCAACAGGGTTACACACAGTATATAACACATCCTATAAAGGTAAAAGACAAGATATTTTTCACATTTTATATTTAAAAAAACATTAAAAGTATGCTCCATTTTATCAAAAAACCAACAACTTTCATTTTTATTAATTACTAGTTAAACATAAAAAATTTTTTTTGCAGTACTAGGACCAAACTCAGGGCATCATATATGCTACAGAAGCACTTACCACTGAGTATATCCCCAAGTTTTTAAACGTTAAGTCTTAAAAATTAGTCCTTAAAACTTTAAACTACTTACTTCCTCACATAATAAACTAACATTGGAGATTCTTCTAAAAAAATGTTTGAGAAGCACTGTTACCTATTTTATCTCCTAAATGGATCCTCTGTATTTCTTAAAAGTGACTAAAACAGCCTCCAGTAACATAGAAGCCAAAACTGTAACCAAGTAATTTTTTCCCCAAATATGACTCTGAAATGTTTAAAATTATAATATTTGAATTATAGTAACAAATACTATGTGAACATCAGAACTCCCGTGCTCATTTTTCCAGGGATAATGATACAAAGACCCACAGATTATTTATACTGTGTTGTGTCACCAAACAGGATGACTGAGCCACTGCGATTCATAATCTAAATACTCACTGAGGAGTAAAGATGATTCAATTTTCAAAAAATTTCTTGAACACCTATAATCACACAACTGTATTATCAGGTACTAAGGATATAACAACAATTAAGTATCTGTACTATACTAGTTGTATTTTTTTCTAAAACATCAAATATTTAAAATATATTAATACTCTTTTTTTGTTGGATTTTTTTTTTCTTTTTGGTAGTATCAGGTATCAAACTCAGGATCCAGAGCTTGTGAGGCAAGCACAGTGCCACTGAACTAAATCCCCGGCCCCAGTACTGTTTTTTATATTAGAAAAATAAACAGATATGACTAATTAAATTTAAAGAGTACCTTATATTTAGCTGTAATCATACGCCCATGTTAGAAATCACACCAACTGAAGCTTTCCTTACTGTGCTGTTCTAGTCATTAAGTAAGAATATCAGGCATCAGCCAGGCATGGTGCATGGCTATAATCGCAGCACTCTGAAGACTGAGGCAGGAGCACTGCTATGACTTCAAGGCTAGCCCGAACTACACAGGGAAACCCTGTTTTGAAAAAACATCAGGTGTCTTTGTCACTAGCTTTATGAAACATGTTGTATTAGGCAGAAAATTAACCTTGTTCAGAATATAAATCTTTTTAAACTGAGACTTTCTGGCTGGGGATTTAGCTCAGTGGTTCCACCATCTGTTTCACAAGCGCAAGTTCCCGAGTTCGATCCCCAGTACCAAAAAATAAATAAATTTCCGGCTTTTTAAAAGGGTAAAGGAGTGGGAAACTTTACATATCCCATTGATCTTGCCACTTTCTGTGGCAGTTCTATAAGATCTCTTTCACGTATTTAGTTGCACTGTCATAGTGCAACTTGATTTTCTGAATGATCCAATTCAAAATGTTTACTTTTGGGCCAGGGATTTAGCTCAGTGGTACCACGCCTGCCTGGCAATTGAAAAGTCCTGAGTCCAATCCCTAGTACAAAAAACAAACAAACAAACAAACAAAAAAAACCAAACAACAACAAAAACAAAACATGTATCTTTCATGGTCATTTTGACTTTGGAAGGGAACCAGAAATTGTACAGTGCTGAATCCTGTCAATCCAGTGTGTAATGCAGATGGGGACACACTACAATTTCTGTTTGTTTGGGTTTTTTTGAGAAAGGGTCTCACTATGCAGTTGAGATTGACCTGGAACTCACTATGTAGCCCACGCTGGTCTCACAGCGATCCTCCTGCCTCAGCTTCCCAAGTGCTGGGATTATAGACATGCACCACCACGCCCGGCTTTATAATGTTTTTATGAGCTTGCCTTTCTGTTGGCTAACACTCCACAGCATTATTCCCCAAATGTGTAATCATACCTTGTAAAGCAACCTCCAAAACTGCTTCACAAAGTGTCAAGAATGATGGGCTAAGTGTTCAAAGCAAGGGGAAGTACTCTGAAGATTAATAGCAATGTGTCTTGCACTATAATAATTTTTTTATTTAAATAGTATTTTTAAAAACATCTTGTGTATGTGCATCTTACTGTAAAACAATTTTCACTAACGGTAAATAATAAAAAATTTAAAGTGACTAATTATGATAATCATACTTCTTTCTCATCTTTCTGGCTTCAACACTATTTTTTCTTGTTCATTAAACTTAATAGTTAAGATTAATTTTAATAATTAAAACTATCCTAAAATATCTAGTTAGGAGGTAAGAAAACTACAGGTTATTCCTTGTAGAAGCAGTTTGTCAAACTAAAATACATACCACTGTAATTGGATAAAGAGGATTCTGAATTGACAGCAAAAGGACTTTGTTGCCTCCTGATGGATCATCGGTGTTCCCTGGACGAGTAATCCTTTTACTTGTAGAATAGTTGAAAAAAGCTTGTTGACCAGCAATGTACACAGGTTCATCTGCAGCAAAGGTCACACATTCTTTGGCACTATCTATGTTTTCAAATTCTACTAGAGCCTGTCGTTTAAATGGCATCATCATCACATAGCTGAAAAGAGAGAAAGGACATTATCAAAATAGCACAAGTTCAATTAACATTATTCTCAAGCAAAAACAACTAATACAATCATGTCAAATCATAATCACAATCATACAAATCCTACTAGCTCCCTTGAATTTCCCAAATTAAGTGCCCACAACAGTAATTAAAAATTCACTAAAGTTTTAAAAAGAGATCCAACAGATAAATAAAAGCAACCACAGATTAGTCGAAGTTCACACAAATACTGTTCCTCCAAAGTACTTTTAAATATGAAAGAAGCCATGAGAAGACATTCACTTGAATATGGTGTCCCAGTTGCCTATGGACAAGAGGGTGAGGTATTTCCTTTTTTTTTTTCGTTTGTTATTCGGACAGGGTCTCACTATGTACGTAGTTCAGGCTGGTTTGAACTCACTATGTAGCCCGGATTGGCCTTGAACTCAATGACTATCCTCCTGCTTTAGCCTCCCAAGAGCTGGGATTACAGGCTCAGACCATCACACCCAGCTTGGTATTACATTTCATAATATAGTCTTTTGAGAGGAATATTCAAAACAAAAAGTGAAGGGAGAAAGAAAGAAATTACAGCACATTGCCTGTATTACTGAAAAAATGTTCTCTATTCACAGAAACAAGAACCTTAAAAATGGTTTAAATACAATCAGCACCCCCCCCTCCAGTGCCAGGGACTGAACTCAGGACCTTGCATTTACAAGGTAGGCGGCCGAACCATTGAGCTAAATCCCCGGCCCTCGACATAGTTTTTGTAACAGCAGAAGGCCACAGAAATCAAATCAGGTCAGATTCTCAGGGACACCACTACTTCCGATTTAGGCACTTGGATTTACCACTTCACTTTAGAGACAACAGGCTGAGTGGGGCTTTAGCTCAGTGGATCCGCCACCTGTCCTGCAATCACAAGGTCCCAGTTTGATCCCTGGTACCAAAAAAAAAAAGGAAAGCAAGGAATATAGGTAAATTAAAAAAAAAAAAAAAAATGAAGTTGGACCCCATTTCATAGGTATGAAAATTCAGAGAACATTAAAAATAAAAAACCCAAAACACAGAACAGTAAAAAAGAACAGACATTTTACAGCCCAGAAAATCACTATTCTTTTTATTGAGTTTATTGGTACAATCTAGGTATACAATAGTTACATTCATCATTGGGATTCTGTACCTTTACATAATAGGTCTTGATTCTCATTTATAATCACTATTATGAGTTTGAGTTATTCCACACTAACTACTTAGCAGAGTGCCTATCATACTATGGGCCCTTAATAAAATTAGGTACTATTATATATATTTTATAAATCTAGCCACATTCATTTTTATAGCCTCAGAATCAAGAAACAGAGCCTGGAATATAGTACATATTCAAGATCTATTGGGCTAAGGCTTGTTAGCCATCTTCAGCCATACCATTCAAAAATAATAATGTAAATACAGAAACAGTAAAGGCCCTGTTGTTTATCAACTCTAAGTGCAAGATATAAACTCCAGGACAGAAAATATGTCTTTTAGAACTGAAGTGAGCGGCCACCGCTCACGTACCGGGAAGGTAGGCCGGGCCCCCATCCACCGCGGGAAGGAGAACCACGCCTGCTCCCGACCCAGCAGCCATCGCTCAAGCACCGGGAAGGTAAGCCGGGCCCGATCCACCGTGGGAAGGAGAACCATGCCTGCTCCCGACCCAGCAGCCATCGCTCAGGCACCGGGAAGGTAGGCCAGGCCCGATCCACCGTGGGAAGGAGAACCACGCCTGCTCCCGACCCAGCAGCCATCACTCAAGCACCGGGAAGGTAGCCGCGCGGGCGCCCCTGAATCCCCATAATCCACCCCCGCCCCGCCGGCACTCTCAGACCTCCTGACTGTGGAAGTCTTTGGACCCACTCTGCAAAGACAGAGGTGGTCATCAAGGGTATTTTTCTGAGTTCCCAACTTTGAACATCTTTAAAGAAAGGGCGTGGGAAACCTGTAATAGAACGTTGCAGAGTTCAACCATTCAGAAGGATGGGGAACTCAATCTGGGCCTTGCAGCCCGAGGTCAGTCAGCATCATGGGGTTCAGCAATCAGCTAACTGAGATCAGGGGTCTTGCATCCTCGCTCTGTCTGAGCCATTAAATGGTAAATATACTATATTGAAAAGTTTGTTCACTGCAGACATGTTCTGGACTGCTTCTTGATTTCAAATGAATTCAAATGATTTAAGGGTGATAGACTAGTGACTACCACAGGTGGTCGGTGTCCAAGTTGTGCTTGATCTTAATGTGTTGCTGATTGTATCAGTTGGGGTAAAGCATTGCCGTTGATTTGATGAGCTTGTGTCTCTGATGTTATGAAGATGAGAATGTCCGTGGGTCGTTAGAGACACAGAAGCTAGGGTGCAACTATATCAGGAAGATTTGGGTGATAATCCAGAGATTAAACCAAGGACAGTCCAACAACAAAAATTAAAATGAGAAAACACTTAAGCAAGACTCAAGGACAGACTTCCAGTTCACCAATGGCAAACAGTAGGGCAAATGAGGATGAAAAGGCCAATAGTGAACCACCAGGACACCCTGAACTCAAAGCACAGGAAGTAACAAAACAGATCAATCAGGCGCTAGAAAAATTCAAAACAGAAATAATTTCCCAGATAACCATAGAGATAGTGAGCAAAATGGAAGTCGTGATTCGAGACTCTAGAGCAGAAACTGACAAAAAAATAGATGAGCTCAGGACCATGATAGAAGCCATGAAGGCCCAGCATAAGAAAGAAATGGAAAAAATAAACGCCCAACATAGGAAAGAAAGGGAACCCATAAAACAGATTCAAACAGGTATCCAGATTAAACACTCTATTGAAAGTGTACGCAACAGAATAAAAGAATACGAAGATAGGCTCTCAGATATAGAAGATAAGAGCAGTCAGTG
>NW_022900914.1:18266966-18269069 GCF_012274545.1 Fukomys damarensis
AAAAAAAATCTACACCTAGACATATAATAATCAAGATCCCAGAAACCCAACAGAAGAACAAAATACTACAAGCAGTAAGAGAAAAGAAACAAATCACACACAAAGGAAAGCCCATCAGAATCACAGCAGACTTTTCAACACAAACCCTTGGGGCAAGGAGAGCCTGGCATGAGATATTTCAAGTACTAAAAGAGAACAACCTCCAACCTAGACTGATGTATCCAGCAAAACTCTCTTTCAAAATGTATGGGGAAATAAGACACTTTCCACGACAAAGAACACCTAAGAAACTACATGAGTACCAAACCAGCACTACAAGCAATTCTAAACAAGATCCTAGAAAAAGCCAATGAAGGCAACAACACCATGAGGCCCAACAGAGCAAAACAAATAGGCAAGGCAAGAAATTAAAAGGAGGTGAAAAAGTAAAAAGAGTCAACAAAAGGCCATTAATATGTCAATAATAAGTCAGTACATATCAGTTATAACCAGCAATGTCAATGGCCTCAACTCACCAATCAAGAGAAACAGACTGGCAAAATGGAATAAGAAGCAAAATCCAATAATATGTTATATACAAGAAACACACCTAGTGCAAAAAGAAGCCCATAGACTGAAAGTGAAAAGATAGAAAACAATTCTCCACGTGACAGGAGCCCAGAAAAAAACAGGGGTAGCAATCTTATTTGCAGACAAAGTAAATTTCAAACCAAAACTGAATCTAGTATTATTGATGTAGGACAGTACTGTATCATACCTCTATGAATGTAAAATATCTAGTATCTGCTTTATGATACATAGTAGGGACCGTGCTTTATCGGAGCTACATTTAATGATACTACTCTAGAATGTTCTCTTTCCAGATAATGATTAAGAGGCTAATAGAAAAAATGGTGCCAGGTACCACAACAGCAACAGAACTTTGCTGTTGTCTGGATATTATTCTTTTCTTTGGCTTTTTTTTTTTTTAATGGAATGTGCTGAATGTCTATAATTTTGTTCAGATGACTGCAGAACCTGGAAAAGCTGTTGCTGCTATCGATGCATAACATACCATTATTAGTCTCTCTCTCTCTCTCTCTCTCTCTCTCTCTCTCTATATATATATATATATATATACACACACACACATATATATATAAATTGAATTTTGGGAAACTTTAATGGTGCTGCCAACTTTGGAAAAAGTCATCCCAATTTACTGTGTTGACTTGGCATTGTACAGAAATGGACAACCATATTGGTCTAGAAATGTTAATTTATTTTTTTTTTCCATGTGTACAGGGGTAACACATCATACTAAATATGTAAGGTCATATCTATGTGGGTTTGATTACAGAAACTAATAAAGTATTCTCTAAAGAATAAGATAAGACTATAAGAGCGAGAAGCAATTTAAATATGTTCAGGGACCATTTTCATCTCCAGAATTAAGGATTATTTTGATGTTACATCATTGCCTTTTCTCTTTTACTTTGCTTTTTAGTTTTATTTTAGGATTTCCTATTTTTAATGTTCATACAGAGATTTCTTTAACTGAAATACCAAATAGTTTCTTTGGTGTGAAAAACTATAATAGAATCCCAATGATGAATGTAATTGTATTATATATCTAGATTGTACCAATAACCTCAATAAAAAGAAAAAAAAATTAAAAAAAAAATAGAACTGAAGTTCTTGCCTAACAAAAACAAAAAACCCTGGAATTATGCTAAGATAGTCAAGAAGAAATAATGTTCTCTCACAACACAGAAGCCCTTTTCTATTTTCTATTTTGAGATAGGGTCTGGCTAAGTTGCCCAGGCAGGACTTAAAACTGACTCAGGACTCAAAATTGCAAAATTAAACCCAGCTACTTGGGAGGATCAGACAAGAGAATTGTAAAACCAAGCCTGGGAAACTCAGCAAGACCCTGCCTGTCTCAAAATAAAAAGTAAAAAGAGAGCCGGGGATTTAGCTCAGTGGTTCTGCCACCTGTCTCACAAGCACAAGGACCCAAGTTCAATCCCTGGTACCAAAAAGGGGGGGGCGGTTAGGGATATAGTTGACAGGTAGAGGGCCCCTATGTTCAATCTTCAATACAGCCAAAAAAAAAAAAAAAAA
>NW_022900914.1:18270790-18283514 GCF_012274545.1 Fukomys damarensis
AAAAAAAAAAAAAAAAAAAAAAAAAAAAAAACCACACATGAAAAACAAAAACAGAAGGCAACAGATTCAGTGTACCGAAGTTTAAAAGTTTTGTTTTAAAACTAGTATAGCTAAGCACTATTCAAAATCTTCTGTAATAAGAAGGGAGAAGAGGAAAAGAGATTTTTTTTTTTTTAATTTGGGGAGGGAGTTGTTTTTAGTTTTTTGAACAGGATCTCGCTATCACAGCAATCCTCCTGCCTCAGCCTCCCAAGTGCTGGGATTACAGGTGTGCACCACAACCCCCAGCTGAGACATTTAAAAATACTCCTTTGATTTTAATACATAAACATACTATGAATAGAAAAAAGATAAAAAGGTAAAATACAGCAATCTGACACAACCATTCTTAACAACTTGTTATTCTGTTGCTATGTCTTGTTTCTACTGTTTCTTAACTTTACTGTGTATCAGTGTTTAGGTACAAATTTACTATATTTTGAAGCTGATGATTTACCTTCAGTAGGAGCACTATAGTCTTTGTAATCTCATATCACTAAATAAATAAATAGGTACAGGTTCTAGAAATGTATTTTTTTAATAATTTAAATAACACTTTCAAGAAAACCTTAATTGAAGGTCGTTCAATGTTCTTTCAGTTTAATAGCAACAACCTTCTACTATTTGTTTCTACTGAAACTTGTTCTACTTATTTATGCCAATTAAGCTCTTAATTACACACTAATTTGTGCTAATTATTCATGATTTTGCTATCCACATAATACCACCTGAGGGCAGATGGATGTACTACACAAATTAATTAAATGGCATTCATATATGGGAGACTTTACCACAGATTAAGTATCAGACAGTATACATCTAAAAATGGACATGACACCTAAGAATAACTGAAATTATTAACTTTGGGTGTTATTTTTTTTGTGTGTGTGTGTGTGTACTGGGGCCCTTGTTGCTTTTTTATTGTTGTTGGCACTGGGGATCGAACTCAGAACCTTGTGCTTGCAAGGCAGGCATGGTGCCACTGAGCTAAATCCCTGGACCCCTTCTTTAAATTTTATTTTGAGGCAGGGACTCACTAAAGGTTGCCCTTGAGCTTACAATCCTCCTACCTCAGCCTCCTGAGTAGCTGAGATTACGATACAGCCATGTGCCACTACACCTTGTACTCACCAACACTCCTGTCATACCACAAATTGACATCAAAACATTAACAGTGTTTCCTTACAATTTCCAACAAGACATCAACTTGCTTTCTGACATCTGTCTCAGTATTTCCTATCTTTAAGAAATTAATTTTAGCCTGGAATGATGCCAACCTGTAACCTCAGCTTGGGAGGCTGAGGCAGGAGAATCATTGAGTTCCAAGAGAACACAGGCTACACAGTGAGCTTTAAGGCCAGCTGGAACTATATAGCAAGACCTTGCCTCAAAAAACAAACAAATTAAATGTAAAAGCCTTAAGCACATAATACATTTACTTCTTTAATTCGATAGGACAATGTACCACTTGTATGATCATTCAGTAGGTCTACAGAGACTAGGGTAAGTCTAATGCCTAAGTCAGCTTCAATATATAACTCTTCAAACAGAGCTAATTGCCAACATCCAGTTCATGTGACAGAGAACTGATACAGTCCTCTTAGTGACTTTTCAACATGTATGATGTCCACACAGATTCTCAATTTATACCTCCTAAGGATAAACAATCTGTAACTGTGGTTTCTGAAGTATAAACTGACCACAGTTGACCATACAAGTTTGTCAAATGATTAATCATTCAATGAGGTCACCAAAGAAATTCATAAAATACTGTGATGGAAAGTGTCACTTGATACTATTCCTACTTTATCCCACTGAAGTAGTGACCCAATTCGGTTAGATTAATATTTGTAATTACTTTCTGATTACTATTTGTTCATTACTTTCTCAATACATAAACTTTTATAAAATATTTAAAATTTTTTAACAAAATTGGAGCAATCAGGCTATCACTGGAACTATATCAAAATTTCTTAATATATTTCCACTTGGTCTGTGTCTTGGATATCTATAATAAAACACCTAAACATGCATACCAAGAAAAAAACAATAAAATCAACTCTAGATCATCCATACTTATAAAATAATAGCCAGGTATACTCTAAAAATAAGTTAGATTTTTTTTTTTTTTTTTTTTTACTGGGGATTGAATTCGGGACCTTGTGTATGTGAGGCAGGTGGTGGAATCACTGAGCTAAATCCCCAGGACTAAGTTAGAATTTTTGAGTGTCTACTTTTGGCAGGAAAATTCACTTTTCTAATTTTGGTTTTTCACTTTTTTATGTTTTCTTAGTACATTTGTAGTATATAATGATCACATTTCTCATGGGAAGTGGATAAATGTACATAACACATCTTAATTTTTTATTTCCTTCCCCTTACCACCCCCATCTCTAATTATGATTTCACTTAAGATTTTCACATACAACCTGTCAGAGTGATAGGTGATCCACAAAAATGAAAAGCCGGGGATTTAGCTCAGTGGTTCCACCACCTGCTTCGCAAGCACAAGGACCCGAGTTCAATCCCAGGCACCAAAAAATAAATAAATAAAATAAATAAACCTATGCATCCCCCTAGGAAGGTTAAAAATAATAAGCTTTAGTGAGGAGAGAGGGTTTGAGGGGGTGAATGGGATAAAATTAAAATAAAATTTATTTTTAGAAAAGTAACAAGCTTAAGGCTGAGAAACAGCTCAGTGGAATAATTTGTCTAGCCATGTGTAATGCCCCAGTGTGATTTCCCGCACTTGAAAACAATAAATAACAAGCTAAAAGTTTCCAAACACATAGTCATAGACAATCTTAAAATACACAATGCTAAATATTGAGCAAGTGTAATCCCATCTACTCAAGAAGCTGAGAAAGGAGGACAACAAGCTGGAGTCCAGTTACAAATCTCAGGGAGACCCGGTCTCAAAACCTAAAAAATAAAAAGAACTGGCAATGTAGCTCGGCACTACTAGCTTCAATCCCTTCCATATTGAGGGAAAAAACATGTAGCAAGCAAGCAAGGCTCGTAATATTACACTATTTTCAACTTACACAGAGTCCCTGTTGTCCTTACCATATTGTCCCAAATTTTTCCAGCGCGTCCACAAGGTCTGCTTCCACCACAGATTCGCACAGCCCTCGAACATGGACAACAGGTGAAACAGAAACCTTATGATGACTTCCACCTGCTTCCTAGCAAGAGAAAATAATTTCTACTTAATGACTTTAAAGTCTCAATTCCACCTTTTAGTAAGTTACTCTGTATTAAAAAGCAAACAAATATAAAATAATCCCGAAACCAAAATGAGAAAGAACAAGTTAGCAAAAGAACCTGAGAATAAGGTTATGAAGTGAATGGCTGAAAAAAAAAATTTTTGTTTTTTTTTTTGAGACAGGGTCTCACTATGTAGTTGAGCCTGGTCTGGAACTCACTATGTAGCACAGGCTGGTCTCAAACTCACAGTGATCCTCCTGCCTCCCAAGTGCTGAGATTACAGGCATGTGCCACCACACCCAGTTTGAAAAAATTTTTAAAAGAACTCCAACTCAATAAAAAACATACAAAAAACTTGGAAACTTTTTTCAATTTCTTGTTTAATTAGTTACGTAGTCCCACTATAAATTATTTACTTAGCAGTACATGTGACAAATTTATACAAGGTACGGCCTTTGTTGACGAAAAAGGATTATGCAAAACTGAAAGCCTTCCTGGGCTTTTATGGAGTGGAAGTCTTTGAGTATGTCCAAAAGGATGTCTCAAAATGTTAAGTATACAAATTTAAATTTTATTTTAAAATGTAACATCTATAAGAATTATTTGAAAATGCACACAACTCTCATTTACTTATTCAAGTTTTACTAAGTCAAAGATCTGTATTTGTAAATACCACTTGTGAGCCAGGTATGGTAGCACATGCCTGTAATCCCACCACTCAGGAGGCTGAGGCAGGAGGATCGCCTTGAGCTCCAGGTCAGCCTGGGCTACATAATGAGTTCAGGGACAGCCTGAACTACAAATGAAGACCCTACTTCAACAAAACAAAAAATAAAAAACTTGGCGTATTTCTTTCATTACAACTTCCGAAACAACTTGTGTGCAGTACATGTATATATACAAAAGATAAACTATTAGTTATTTTCCACTAGACTAATCTGAAGCTACTAATGTTTTATCATTAAACATTAACAACCATTTTAAGAAAATTACCTTTTAAGGCTATTTTAAAGACTTATCAAATCTTACTTTACTATGGACTTTGAAGACAATATAACAAATGGAGTACTCTGCCAATAAAAAAATGTTAGGAGTGTAATGTTTAAAAAACTGGAGGCCGGGGATTTAGCTCAGCAGTTCAGTGGCCTGCCTTGCAAGTGCAAGGACCCAAGTTCAATCCCCGGTACCACAAAACAAACAAACAAACAAAACAAAAAACTGCATAATCGCTGCGTTTGGTGGGCATGCCTGTAATCCCAGCACTCAGGAGGCTGATGCAGGAGGATGCTGTGAGTTCAAGACCAGCCTGGGCTACATAGTGAGTTCCAGGTCAGCCTCAACTATAGAGTGAGACCCTGTCTCAAAAAAAAAAAACAAAAACTGAATAATCATAGGACTGCTCTTATGCGGTCAAGTCTAACAAATAAATGCAGTCCTTTGTAAACACTAATTTAATCTCTAAAATTCCATTTGACTTGCTATACTCAGAATTTTCTGTGGTTAAAGAGATATTCATTCCAAGTTTGATCCCTGGTACCTAAATAGATAGATAGATAGATAGATAGATAGATAGATAGATAGATAGATGCTCATTAGCCAGGCTAGGCATGAGGGCACATTCCTGTAATCCCAGAACTCAGACTGAGTCAGGAGGACTGCCATGAGTTCAAGGCCAGCCTGAACTATATATAGCAGACCCTGTCTCAAAAAAAAAGTCATTGAATCGGACCATACCCTACATATACAACATTGCTAAGCAATATTAACAAAGAAGCCTAGGTGCTCAACATCAAGTGTGTTTTATCACCAAATCCTTTTTTAACTGTATTTTATTTTATCCCCTTTTCTTCCTCAAAATCAAATTCTTAAAGCCACAGGACAATAAGGCAAATAAAGAACACTGAATAGGAACTAAATACTTAATTTAGAACATACATTTGAAGTGTAAACTTTTATTCTCAAAATAAATAAGTTAAATATGTAATTAAGACAAGCCTTTGAAGCAATTCTTTGAAATAAGCTAGCAAAGTTCAAGTAGAAGAGCAACAAAAAACTGGCCCAGATTTTTCCAAAAGTACCAAAATATAATGAAAGGAATATACTAGATTGAGACTAAAGAGATGTAATAACCAAATGCGATAGAAGTGAGCCTTCATTTTATGACAGATAATTGCTACGGAAGACATATTAGGGACAATTTAAAAAATGTGAATAGAATGTCAGATTTATTTAAATTACTGTTGTCTTATGTATGAAAATGGTAATGGTTACATGAAAAAATAATCCTTATTCTCAGGAATGCTGGGATAAAGATGAAGTAGTATGATAGGAACAAGTTACTTTCAAATGGTATGGGGGAAAATATGTATATAAATATAGATATATAGCTGTAGAAGTAAAATCCCATGTAGCAAAATGTTAAAAAAAAAAACCTAAAACATGTAATTTAACATTCTATGTAATAAAACTACAAAATTGTTTCATACATGAAAAGGTATGAAGAATATAAAAAACATCCAAGAGCCCACCACCTACTTCAATAAATAAAACACACAAAAATAAAATAAACAGAACACTACCAATTGATTAATCACATCCCTTCCCCCTTACCATTATGAGTAATCACTATCCTGAATACAGAATTAAAAATGACTATTTTTCAAATTGGTCTTTCTCACAAAGAAATGGGTTACAGGACCAATCTTTAAATTCCTCCAAATAACTCATTTTAATATACCAAAGTAATTCCCTAAAAGCTAGAGAACATGCAAATGCAGATTACCTGATATGATCAATACACTGTATACATGTATCAAATTACACTACGCCCTATAAATATGTACAATTATGTGTCAATATAATTTTTTTTGGCGGGGGGGGGGGTACCAGGGATCAAACTCAGGACCTTCAACTTCTGAGGATTCAGCACCACTAAGCTAAATGCCCGGTCCTAATTTTTTTTTATCTTACAGAAGAAAAACATCGGAATATGTTAAATATGATCAATACGGTACTGGAGGAAGACGTAATTTTCTTTTGGAGGAAAATGTCCCCCTTTCTCAGACATATTTCCAAATATGAAAGCGATACATCGAAAGTATCAAACTGTATTTTCCACAGGCCCCTCCAGAGCTTAAATCATCATTTTCTTTTTTCTACTTATATTATATATAGCTGTGACTGGTAATCTACAGTCATTTGTAGAGCCTCTTTTTCCTAGTCTAAAACTGTCCCCTCATTCTTTCTTTATGATAGTGCTGGGGATCCAACTTAGGGCCTTTCATCCACTAGGCAAGCACTCTACCACTGAATTACATCCTCAGCCCTAAAAACCACCTTTTGAGCATTGTTATATGTATCTGATTCTTAACCTGATAGATCAATCAGTATTGTTTATTCTTATGTATATACCTATAAATACTTTTACCATGTCATCTCCAGCTTAATGAGTCATTCTTAAATTCTTTCACATAGAGAAGACTTTCCACTTCCAATGTTTTAGACAGCTAGGCTCTATTCTAGTATATCCACTACCTACCAGCCTAGAAACAATATTCCAAGTGTACACCCAGCTAGTAAAAGTATGTTTGCAATGCACACATACTTTTTAAAAAAAAGTGTAATCCCACGGCCAGGGATTTAGTTCAGTGGTTCTGCCACCTGCCTCGCAAATGTAAGGTCCCAAATTCAATCCCCAGTACCAAAAAAAAAAGGCATATAATAAAAAAGTGTAAGCCAGGTGTGGTGGCGCACAACTGTAATCCCAGCACTCGGGGAAACTGAGGCAGGAGGATCGCTGTGAGTTTGAGACCAGCCTGGGCTACATAGTGAGTTCCAGTTCAGTCTCAACTACATAGTGAGACCCTGTCTCAAAAACCCTAACAAACAAACAAACAAACCCAAACAAAAAGTATATAATCCCTTCTTTAGATAAATTGGGCCATTTATAATGGAGGCATTATTTGGTCCTCATCACCAGCTCCTGACCAATTTAGTCATAACCAAACACCCATCTCCTCAATGGCCATCTCAAGAAAAAAACTACATAAGTGTTAGTATCTTGATTACTGCAGACTGAAAACCAGAATCTACCTCAGAGAAGAGAAACTCAATATACTACAAATGCAACTTCCATAAGACAAATGAGAAGAGCTCATTAACACCTCTTCCCAAACATGACTAAATTCTAAACTCACAAAGGGTAGGCACAATGTCTCTCAAGCTTTTTGGGTTTGTTTTTTTTGTTTTTGTTTTTTGTACCTGGGATTGAACTCAGGTCCTTGCGCTTGCGAGGAAGGCGCAATGCCACTGAGCTAAAATCCCTGGCCCAAAGCTCGTTTTCCCTGCACCTCTATACACAACACATATTCAACACACTGACCAACTTTTCCACCTCCTATGATTGTAGGATTTTAAAACACCAGTATCAAATTCAATAGTTCATTCCTTGATACCAAAGATCCAAAGACCTACTGCTTAGTGATAATCTAGTCTCTCTTTAAACACCTCCAAATGACAGGAAACAACACTCAATCTTTTTTTTCTTTTTTTTTTTTTTTTTTTGGTACCAGGAATTGAACTCGGGTCCTTGTGCTTGCAAGGCAGGGGGGCAGAACCATTGAACTAATGTCTGGCCCAGCAGTCATTCTTAAAACCATCTGGTTATGGTTTATATCTAGATGCCCCCCCACGAAGCCTTATGCTCTCATAGAAGGGGCTATGAGGTGACTGGATGATGGGGACATGATACTCATCTGTGAATTAGTTCATAGCTAAATGTGATCATAGAAGGTGGGTCACTGGAGGTGGGGCTGGAAGGGTGGGTTTCCCTCCTTCCTTGACTGGTGGCTCCTGCATTCCTCTCAATAAGCTCTTTCTTCTCTGCAAAGCCCCTCTGTCATGCAGCACTGTCTTGGAGCCAGCACACTATGGACTGAAATTTAATTGTGAGCCAAACAAGCCTTTCCTCTTTAGAGTTGTGGTTGTTGGGTACTGTGTCTCAGCACTAAGAAAGTAACAAGAAAATAAAAGTAAGACACCATCCATAAGCAAAACTACCTTCTGTCGATTTTCATCCAAAAGGGCTTTGGGAGTCAGACCGCTGTTTAAATCTCTGGACAATTAATGGCTCAATGATCTTAGTTACTTTACCTTTCTGTACCTGTTTCTAGGTTAAAAAAAAAAAAAATCTACCACATTCTTTATCATGCAACACTACAATGAAGAATTAAAACAGGCATAAAATATCAAGCACAGTGCTTGATATGGTTACTGAATAGGGACACAACAAATTTTACTTGGTACCCCTTCATCTGCATTTTCTTCTTCTGCACGATCTTCTAATTATTTGTAATAACAACCAAACTTGCCCTTCAAAGCCAAATAGCTTCCATATTCTTCTTTCACCCTCTTAAGAGATACATTTCAAGTGCCTTTTCCAGACCTATAATCTTCCTACGGACACATCAGTACTTATCAATGTAGAACCAAGAAATGACTATAGATTTCCAGATATGTCAGATTATCCTCCTCTTTACTTTGGACACTTTATATAGTTAATGACAAAGTTTTCAGGGGCAGCTGTAACTAATATTTTAATTCGTACTACATTTAAAGTTAACCTACATACTTTTTCTTATTAAACAATTACATCTCTACTTGGTCTTCTATTGTTTTTGAAGAAAAATATAGCAGACCAAAAATACAGCAGGTAATTTTCACAACAGAAAAGATTAAAAACAATAACCAATGAAATTATTTAAATAACCTTTGGAAAGTGGTGCTGGGGATGGAACCATGAATATGGTACAACGCCAGGCAAGTCCTCTACCACTGAGTTATAACCCCCACCTGCCAAAAAAATTTTAAAAAATTATCTTTACCTTTTGGCTCATATAAGAGAAATCACTTGGGTTTTATTAACCCACAACTCCTGGTCCCTCTTTCTAAAAGGGGCTGAGAGGAGCCTGCAGATTTGGCACAGTGGCAGAGTTGCCTACTATGGATAAAGCCACTGATTTGAGCCCGAGCCCCAACACGCACGCGCACACACACAAGCTTTCCCTTACTCCATATTATTCCACCAATATTTTAAATTATACAATCATACCTCTCTAACCTGAGATGGCCCAGAATTGGAAAAAATGGGGGAACCAAAATGGCTGACCTGTCTGCATTGGTGGTATAGCAGTGAGCATGGCTGCCTTCCAAAATGGCTGACCAGGGAGACATTTGAAGATACTTTGTTTGCTAGCTGTAAGAATCTAAATCTAACTTTACCACCTCATGGAGGAATATACAGCAGATATAAAATCAAGTCTCTGTAATATCATCTAAATATGTGGATCAACCCATGCCTGAAACTAACTGTAGTAGCTTTCCCAGCTGCATGGGCCAACAAACTCCCTATACCCACCTCCTTTTTGTTTTGTTTAAGCACATCAACAACGTCTTGCTGTGTCTTTCAGGCTGGCCTTGAACTCAACCACACTGGGCTGTTACTGGGACTCTAACTGCAAGCCCTGCACACTGTGTTCCATTTCAAGGAGGCCAAGGCAATAGACAACACAGGATTACTTATCTTAAGACATGGGCTACTTCCTACTAATTACAACATTGAGATCAGCATCAAACACATGGTATGAGCTCAACTACTATTTTTTAAGGAGTTAAAAGACCATAGAGATCAATGAGTCTCTGAGAATTTAAGTCAAAAAGCATGCTGGTAGCAGAGTCAAAATGCCTTGATCATGCTACTGGCTCCATTAATTTTTTTTTCTTTTGGTGCTAAGGGACTGAACCTGGGCCTCACACATACTAAGCACATACTCAGTGACACTTCTAAGACTGCTCTTTCTTTTCACTACTTAATAACATGAAGAAATAGTCACTTGCTAAAATCAACTCTAATTCTTTCTGAAAACTAGGACTAAAAATTCCTCTTTTCTGCAGCAGCTCAGCTATGGGACACTACTGCTAGCTATAAAAAACCAAAAAACTCTAGCACTTATCTCTGGGGGCACACATTGTAAAAATTTTGTATTTCCATAACTGCTATGCTCATCTTCTCTATGAAAGCTGAACTAACAAGTTATCTCATTTTATCTCACATTCCATATTCACCCAATAAGCCATCATAATATTCCTATCGTCATTTGTATCATACAAGTATAACTGTATAGGAATTCAAACTGGATTCTCTATGTAGTGCATAATCTTTTATTTGGAAATGCCAAGAGCTACAATTTTATCTTGGCGTTATAGTTTTACCATCCTGCAAGACTGTTAAAAGTTGAGAAACTTGAATTTTGTTTAAATTTTAAACAAATCACTCAAACTTTTCTGTATGTGCCATTTACTCACTAGCATAATTCAACAATTGAAAAAACAAACTAAAAAACAAATTGGCACTCCATCTCAATTTTACTAAGTAAAGCCACACTATTTGTAGGTGAAGGTGCTGTCTTAAAATTAATAAAATACAGAAGTTTACCATTAGTATGATTTTGAAAATCATGCCTGCTGAATTTAAGAATACTACTTAGAAGAACAAAGTAACTGTAACCTCCATAATCAAGCTTAGTTCAATCAGTGAATGTAAAACTGGAAGACTTTGCTCTATAAAAAATAAGTACCAGAAAACACCTATTTGAAGGATATCTTATTATATCACATCTCTCATTTCTCCATACCTTCAAAATCAAGCTCACAATGAATAATTCATCTTTACCTGCTTTTCTTAAATTTAGCTATTAAAGCAGTCACAGAAAATTATGAGAAGTCTAACAGTAAAAATCTGTTTTACTTTGCACTTTATAAAGTTCCAATCAGAATTGAAAAGACTACCTGCCCATCACTGTACTTATCTGTATAATCCCTTCAAAATTTAGCTACAATAGTATTTCTTCCCAGGATTAAAGAACCACTGAGATTCAGCTAAACTCTCTTTAGTCAGGTAAGATTACCATATTTTTGCACGATGAAGCACTAGGTAGTAAACTTCGAAATGCCTACCTTAACCCTAGTTTATTATGTGCAAGTTTCCATAGTTGGAATGATTTCAAAGCTGAGTTGAAAATTACAGGAAGAAAAATGTTTAGAAATAGATTAGATTTAGATTAGATTTCACAGTACAGATTCAGTTCTATTAAATGAAGGCAACTCATCCTTTCCTAAGAAATGTAACTGCACTAAAGTAATTTATAACTCTTATCTGTATATGTTCAGTTTGTGCCTAGGTAATTTAAAAGCTAAAACATGTTAATTTCTTAACTACCACTTCAGTAAGGAAGGCTTGTAGCTCAACTTTCATATTTTACAGACTGAGTAGTAAAGTGACTTTCTCAAGGTCACATGAATACTGTATTATGCTTAGTAGACCCATGACTCTCTCAAGACCTTGGTTCAGTGCTACTTCCACTGCTCCATACAATTCACTTTGATATATTAATTACATATTACTTTCCTAACATCCAACATATTGCTTCAACAACAAACTTTCTTCCTAAATTGTTTTAAGTAACTTTCCAAGATTCTTTAAAGCCATTTCACGGTGCCGTGCAAAAAACTCAACCAAGACTTGGCAAAAGAGGTTTACTGATCAAATACACCTAAATACTAGCTGTAATGTTACTATTTCCAACTTTCACAACAGAGTTGGTTTGGAACCGTAACTTCCTAAGGAGAAAAGTATTTCCTTTATTCACACAAAAATCAAAAGGAATAGCTAACTACAAGAAAAACTATTTTAGTTAGAGGAAGAAAAGGTTGTTTTTAAAATGTGGTCCAACCTCATGTCACCTTTTCATATATGAAAGCAGTACGGACTAATAACCACAATTTTTTATACAAAAATTCAAACAGAAGCTTTCAAAAGGCTTCTAATTTGTCTTTAACATATGCGTACAACTTAGAAATTTTGGTCAAAGTTTACTGAATCCCAATTCAAACGTACTGAATGTTTTTCAATATCCAAGTCATTAAGACAGTACACCAAAAAAAGGCAAAAATGTTTACGTCGCTTTGTCTCTCCATCTATCCAACCAAAGCTGAGTACTTGATGTGGATTTTTTCACCTTCCTTCTATATCGAGCTAACATTTCTGCTGAAGGACTCCAGGAACGTGTTTAATACAGTGCTGAGTTCAGTTCCTCCTTTTGTGGGGTGAATTTGGCGTAAACTGCCATCGAAGAACTGAAGTAATTTTAAGACGTGTTTCTACTTGGAAGTACGGGTGCACTAACACCTGCTGACGCGTTTTTTATAACAGAAGAGGTAAAAGCTGTACCGAGCCAGCATCACAAAACTCAGTAAGCAGCCAAGTGTGCAAGCCAGGCCTGCAAAGGTGATTTTCTTTTTTTTAACTTGAACCTCGAAGGGACCTCCGGTCTGAGCGCCAGGGCGTCAATGTGTCACTTCGCCACGGCGGTCCTCAGGACCCAGGCGACGAGCGCCCCGCCGGGGATGCTTCGCTGCGGGC
>NW_022900914.1:18284614-18308677 GCF_012274545.1 Fukomys damarensis
GCGCGCGCCGCCCGGGATCCGTTGTGGCCCCGCGGCCGTTGGCTCTGTTAGACTCTTACTCGGGCGAGGCGCGGAGGGAACGCGATCAGGCGGCGAGGCGTGTAGCGGCCCTGGCTTGCGGGTGTTAACCGCCCTCCCCCTAATTTGAATGCTTTGCTTCTCTTCAAAAGGAGAAACCTTTGAAATCTCTGTAGATGCGTCCCGCACTGTCCCCAAACTGCAGTTGAAGGGAGAAGAGGGCTTGGCAGCAAGTCTTCCCGCGGGGGAGAGCAAAATCGGGTGAAGGTGGGAGGGCTGTCGGCCGGCTGCCTAGAGGTTGGAGAGGAGCTGTGGACCCCACCGAAAGCGGGCGAGGTGCGAGGCCAGACGCTCCAGGGCGCGGGCAGCGGGTCGGTTATCTGCGGCCAGGACCCTTGCTGTCGGGATGACTTGTCCAAGTCCCTGCCTCCGTGAAAGACGCCTTTCAACTTCCTTACAAAGCCCCTGTCCGTCCTAGTTCTCCTTCTGCGTGATCTGTTTCATTGTATCCCTTGTCCTTTGGCCTACAGCTCACTTCCTCTGGAGCCCTAAGAGCTCCTCAGCTTTTAATTGCTTTTTTTTTTTCTTCTTTTTGCCACAGGGTCCTTTATACCCACCTCGTAAGATGGTCTGTTTCTGAAACTAGTAGCGACAATGAATGTAACCATTGTGTACTGCTAACGTGCACTAATGAAAACTTTAAGTTTCCGCTTTATGGCAGTAGTATTCCATTGTATGTAAACACCATCTTTATCCATTCATCAGTATCCATTCAAGGCGTTTCTGGATGCACCTTGAGGTGGTAATGTCAAGTGAACTATTGCAGGCACACAAGCTCAAATATGACATGGTTTCTCTTACGTGACAAACTAAAATTATACAGAGCAGAATAAAAGATAATAGGAGGCAGGGAGGTAGTTCTTAAATGGGAAAGATCAAGACATGGAGAGGCAGGGAAGGGAAGGGTGCGAAAAAAGACTGAAGATGTATACACGCACCAGCTCCACACAAGGAACGCAAACACCGTACTCAAAACGTGCTAATAAAACGTAATACACATTTCAGATCCCCCCCAAATTACAGTTTTTAACCATTTTCACCTGTATGAGGAAATTGCTTCCAATGGAAAATGAAACTATAATATACTAGTTTCATATTCTTAAATTTCTATTTAAAAGACCCCCAGATTATGTGAAAAGTACTGCCTTTTTCTGTCGAATACATCATTTGAACCAGTGACGTAAATTTTTAGATTTTCACACCCAAATTCAATTTCCAACGCTGCTCCTGTTTCATTGAAAATGCAACACTTTTGTTTCCTATCTCAGCTCACGTAAAAAATCAAAGCGTTTGGGCTGGGAATCAGTTTGGCTCAGTGGTTCTGCTGCCTGCCTCTCGAGTGCAAGGGCCGGAGTTCAATCTCCAGTACCCAAAACAAACAAAAAGCAAACCTTTGTGCACCATACCATGAGCCTCATTTCCAAGGATTGGAGCCAAAGAGGTGTGTTACAATTTAAGAATCACCTGTTTCATGTGAAATCCAGCTATGCAGAGACAAGCCAATTGTTCCTGTGTGCTATTTCAGATGATGCTACTTTCATTGTTTGGCAGAAATCACCAAAAAAGCACTGTGGCTCCCCTTTTATTTAACCCACTTTTGGTTAGTTATGGTGAAAGCCACAGTTCCAGGAGGCTGCACTCAGCAGGAAGTGCCTTGAGTACTATTAGCTCATAGGGTAGTCAAGTGTAACCACAGTGCTGTGCTCTTTGAAGAGCTCTCCTGCGCATGTTTTGGGGCTCAACCTTCCACAACGTCTGCCCTCTTTAAAAAAAATGCGTCAAATCTGCAAAAATAAAGTGCTCACTCATGCACCAGGTAATGACAGGTAAAGTTCAATGCTTGTTATCCATGATAACCACTTACCCTTAGAAATAATATTTGTTATTTTCATTTTTCTCTCTACTTCGTGAACTGTCATTAGTGTTTTAGATGTATAAAAATTTTTTTATTAAAATCTGTAATTATTGAGTTAATAAAGAGTAAGATGGGGGCTGGGGATTTAGCTCAGTGGTTCTGCTGCCTACCTGGCAAGCTCAAGGACCCAAGTTAGATCCCTGGTACCAAAAAAAAAAAAAAAAAAAAAAATGTAAGGTGGTATGGTATTTCTGTCCACAGTTTGAAATGAATATAGAATTTGTGAAATTAAATTTGCTTTGCACATGAAAATACAGATCAAATAAACAAATTGCTCATGCTTAAGAAAAAACATATTTTATGCTATTATTTCATAAAATATTCTATTATTTTGTTTCTCCCAAAGAAAAATAATCCAAAGTTTTAAGATCTTGATCTGTCTTTTAAAAATTCAGCAAAATTAAACTATCTTTCCTTTTAAGGAAATTACCTTGGTAAGCAAGTTACAAATTGGACTCAGCCTTCTTTCTTGGTCTTGATGCTGAGACTACTGCAAAAAGGACCAAGAATTTTAAAGATAACACATAACCTAGGTTTTTTAGACTTCAATTTTTTTACCCTTTCTGTCTTCAGCTTTCATAGTAGGACAATGTCTTTGCATTTGGAATGTTTTAGGGGACATTTGAATCAAATAGAACAGGTTTAAAACAGAAGTATATAGTTTCACTTGTTACTAATTACATCCCCATTCGATCCCTGGTACAAAAAAAAAAAAAAAAAAAAACCCAGAAGAAAAGTGTTTTAACCATGCACCATTTCTTTGTAGTTGAGACTGACCTGGAACTCGCTATGTAGCCCAGGCTGGTCTGAAACTCACAGCGATCCTCCTGCCTCAGCCTCCTGAGTGCTGGGATTATAGGCGTGCGCCACCCCGCCTGGCCTATGCACCATTTCTTTGATAACCACAAATCAGCTACTGTATTTTCTTAACCTGTACTGTCCAACATAGTGGTCACTGGTCATATGTAGCTATTTAAATTGAAGCCAATGAAAATTTAATAAAAAGAATCATACTAGCCAAACTTTAAGTGATCCAGAGCCACACATAAATGGATGCCGTATTGGACATCACATCAGACAAGGCTAGAGTATAGTACAGGAAGTGGTTATGTCTCATTCATCTTCCTATCTTCAGCACCTGCAACACTGCCTGGTACTGCCCAATCCAAATTCTGAGCGTCGAGTAGAAATGGAAGCAGCCTTCTACAGAGATCTGCAGGATAGGCAGGTGGTCCACACACTGGGTGAGCATGCTCACAGAAGCAGAGAGGAGGAGTAAACAGAACATTCCTGAAAGTCTGGTAGGAATATTGTTGGGCTCAGTTACAGAACATTTTGATACATTGGGCAGGAACACTCCAGCAGCACAAACGGTTCCATGGCTTGCCCTATTGTGCATTATTGTTTTATCAGTGTAAAATAAGCTTATCTACAGAGAGCTTTTTTATTTGACATCAGAATACACATTTTTCTCAACAGTACATGGCATGTTTTCCAAAATAGACCCTATCTTGGGCTATAAATCATGCTTAAATAAATACAGCAAACCGAAATAATTTTGGCCTACTTTTGGATCATAGTCCAGTGATGCTGGAAGCCAACAGCAAAAGAAGTCACAGAGTCAGCCATAGTGGTACACACCTGTGATCCCAGCACCTGGGAGGCTGAGACAGGAGTTTGAGGCTGTGAGTTTGCGGCTGTTCTGGGCTGCATAGTGAGTTCAAGACCAGGATGAATGACCTTGACTCATAAAATAATTTAAAAAAAAAAAAAGCAATTTGTAACCCAACCAAAGTAGTAAACACACAAGAGGCATTTTGACAAAAGATTTTTTACTGTGAGTATTTTTAAAGTGAATCTTTTTTTGTAAAGCAAGTATTCTTTAATTTTAAGCACACCATTATATGAAAATCAAAATTTACACTGAAATGAATTAGGCATAATCACTTGATGTTTGTAGGATGAAGTTACTATCATCAGTAACTTTTGTTTGTTTGTTTTTTGTTTTTGGTGTTGGGGATCAAACTCAGGACCTTCTTGTGAGGCAGGCGGCAGCACCACTGAGCTAAATCCCAGGCCCCTATTGTTGGTAATTACATGATGTTTCTTCTCACACTGTAGTATTAAGGATTGAACCAGTGCCTTGAGCACTGAGCTATACCCCCAGCTCTATTATTCTAATTATAAATAAATAATCAGCACTGTGCAGCATCTCGCTCTTTACAAAGTAGCGTCGCGTACATAACCTTACTTGAATCTCACAGGAACCTGATAAGGTAGAACAGCAGGTCCTGACTGACTCCATTTGGCAGATGAGGTTTTAAAAGGCTCATCTTTGGCCTCTAAATTCTTACTTTTCACTATACTAATAAGGTCAGGAGCTATCTATGGTAATTACACTGGAATTGGAACTCTTGTACAGGGATTGGGCTTTGGACCTTGCACTTGCGAGGCAGGCAGTGGAACCACTGAGCTAAATCCCCGGCCCCATCAAAAATATAATCTTTAAGAATATAATTTGTAGGAAGTAAAACTATTGTTTTATACCTCTGGAAAAGCACATCTCCACACTTACTCACGCAGCGCTGTCCCTCAATAAATATTTGCTAAAATGGCAGTGAATACGTGAGTGGTGTAGAAACTGCATACAATGGACTATCATCCGAGCTCAGTTGCAGAACACAGAATTCAGTGAGTCTAATCTGAAGTACAAAGTGCTGAAAGTAGAATTGAGAATGCGGATGGAGTAACTCCCAAAACCACACCTAAGAAATGGAAAACCAAGAGCTGGGCTCCTCCTCGGTGAGAAGCCAACCGCAGCAGCGCTGTAACGCCAGCGCCACGGTATGGACGCTGCCGTGACCAGGAAGCTGTCGCTCCATGGCCAGCTTCAGAGTCGCTCCATACTCACTGCACAGGCGAGATGGATGCCCCGCTCATGCACCCTGATACTCCGGAAGCCAGACACTGAACCCCGGGACCTGTGCTACCACTGTTACAAAAGAAACCCTTTCACAAGCCTTCCCTGCTTGTCCGCACAATCTTCCAGTTCTCACACGGAGGCATTCACTGGTGGAAACTAAATTTCTACATATTAGTAACTGCAAGAGTTTGGAGGATGCAACTTTTGGTTTATCAATCAGCCCCACAGTACAAGAAAGCTTTTTTTTTTTTTTGGTTTTTTGAGACAGGGTCTCACTATGTAGTTCAGACTGACCTGGAACTCACTATGTAGCCCAGTATGGTCTGGAACTCACAGCAATCCTCCTGCCTCAGCCTCCCGAGTGCTGGGATTACAGGCATGCGCCACCACTCCCAGCCTGAGTCTTGATCTAGTATTGGCCAGCAAGTTTTGTTCCCTTTCCTTGCGGTAATGAGGATTAAACCTCATGCTTCATAGGCAAGCGCTGTGGCACTGAGCTACATCCATCCTCCTCTGTTTCATTTTGAGATGGGGTCTCAGGAAGTTGCCCAGGCTGCCTTGAACTTTCAGTCCTCCTGTCCAAGACAAATGAGTGGCTGGAATTACAGATGTGTGCGGCCTCCCTCCCAAGCCTGTGTCCTCTACTTAGAATTGTTTATTAATAGTAGAATTTTTTAATTCTTGCAATAAATTAAGAGAATCAAAGATAGCCATAACTAATGTATCACCAAATCGACTTTTATAATAAAGATTTACAATCCGAAAGACCCAAAGTCTCTAAAATGGCTTCAGCCATTCTAACCACCGACATTAAACCAACCATAGGAAGGAGAAGAAAGTTAGTCTATTCGATTGTTTTTATAGTGCAGGGTTTTTTGCAGGAAAAGGGATAACTTACAAAAGTGATGCTTGTAAATGTTCCTGTGTGAATACTGTGTACATTTGCAGTGTAGATATAGGATCGAGTGGGAGACCTATGTATACACCAGTGTGGGCTTCTGAAAGGCGAAGGCATCGTGTGGGCACTGTAAGCTTAGGGAAAGAAGCCACCAGCAGAGGAAACAAAGGATAAAAACGCTGAGATCAACAAAAACCAATTTCGTCTGCTTCACAACTTCAAACAGTTAGCTCTACCCAATGGCGTAGAGCAAGACTGAAAGGACAGGTAGGTACCTGGAAGATTTTTGTGGAATAGTCACACCTTGCTTGATCACACAAACTTCTATTTTGCTTGTATACTTTATTTGGGCATCTTGGTTCTGACAGTTTCAGCCAGCACCTGGCACATCTACAGTAAGGGAACTAGATGGCTGGAAACCACAGTTTGGACCCCAGGTATTCCTTTACGCTTCCAATTTTGTACCCTATTCTCTGGTTATTGAAGAAACCATTGACCAATTGGTTAATTTGTTAATGTCTTTGTGTCTCGCCACACAAAAACCAGTGTTACCTTCCTCAAGAATGTTTTTTCACAATGGCTGAGAGGAAGAGCAATATGTTTGTTCCCCAGTCTTTTACAGATATTTTACAGCTATTCCTAGCAGTTGGAGAGCAAAGGCAACAATCTGTACATTGTTAAGTATAATAGTAACTTAAGATTCAAGTACAACATAGTAAGTTTATGGGAACACAAAGGTTTCTACACTGTCCTCTGCACTAGTAAAGTCAGGTACACTCAGTTTATTGTTAAGTATAATAGTAACTTAAGATTCAAGTACAACATAGTAAGTTTATGGGAACACAAAGCTTTCTACACTGTCCTCTGCACTAGTAAAGTCAGGTACACTCACTCAGTCACTTTGTGTATTTTGACTCCTACCTCCTCTGACTATTCAAGAAGCAGCTACAACATGCATTTTCAACCTGGCCTTGTGGTGAACACTCACATAAGGATGAATAAGACACGGTCACGATCCTGAATGTGTCCATCTCAACTCTTCCTATCTTAAAGAAAGCCAAGGCAATAGCTATACCTTTCTTTCCCTCCGATTTATGTGAGAGTTCCAACACAGTGGGTGAATAAATGAGTAAAGAGATAGTCTCTCTGTGTCTGAAATTACACTATTAAAAAAAGCTGAAGAGCCAGGCATGGTGGCGCACGCCTGTAATCCCAGCACTCGGGAGGCTTAGGCAGGAGGATCGCTGTGAGTTCGAGACCAGCCTTGGCTACATAGTGAGTTCCAGGTCAGTCTCAACTACATAGTGAGATCCTGTCTCAAAAAACCAAAAAAACAAAACAAAAAAGCTGAAGCTGTCAGCTATACCTCTCCCCCAGCACCATTGTTTTGCACTTAGAAAATGACAGCATTAGAAACCATAGTCAAAGTCAGATCTTAACTCTGTTTGTTAAACTACTTACAATTTGTTTTGCCAAAGTTAACCAGGTCTGTTCTGTGCAAAGTATAAAAGCCACGAAATAATACCCTTTGCCAAAGTAATTTTACTTAGAATTTAAATTTAATCTTATTATACATTCTATAAATATAGACATATTCATATAACATCATTCATGACCTCTAAGAGAAATAGATGCATTGTCAACGACCTGGACAAAGTGGTAATTATAAGAGTCTGTGACAGTGAAAAATTATTTAATGGAAAGTTTTTAGAAGCCTAACACAAAATAAGTGTGTATGTGTGTGTGTGTGTGTGTGTGTGTGTGTGTGTGTGCACATGCTCACACAACTTCTCTACCTTGGCACCACTGATATTTAGATAGAATAATCCTTGCCGAGAGCAGGGGCTGTGCATTGCAGAGGGCCGTACATTTATGAGGGCCCTTTTTATTTTGTTTTATTTTTTTGATACTGGGGATCGAACTTAGGACCTTGCCCTTGTGAGGCAGGTACGGTGCCACTGAGCTATATCTCTGGCCCTAGCAGGGCCTTTAATTCCTAAAAGCCTGTAGTACCGCTCACCCCAAGTAGTTTCAATCCAAAATGTCTCCAGACATCCTCATTTCTCTCCTGGGAGTAAAATCCACCCTGGTTGAGAACAAAAAGCAGCTACATAAGATGTATACATAGGCGGATAAAGCTGGAAGGAAATTTAGAGAGACTGAAAGTACTTTTTTGGGTTCATTTAACTCTTTCAATCTGTCTAAGCACATTTTTAGGAGTATTTTTTGACTTGTACTATCATAAAATATTCCTAAGCAGAGGGAATTTGCATCACTAAAAGTCTGTGAGATGATGGATGTGTTAATTGGCTTGATTGTAGTAATCATTTGATGACATATGTATCTCAAAGCGTTGTGTTGTATGCCCTATATATGTATGGATTTCTCAGTTATACTCAGGTAGAAATGGGAGAAAGGACATTTTAATAAGCTGATGAATGTTCTTTTTAATATTTTTGCAATAAAAATATTAAGTTAAAAATTGAGAGCCAGGCGTGGTGACTCTTGCCTGTAATCCTAGCATTCTGGGAAGCAGAGGCAGGAGGATCGCCCTAAGTTCAAGGACAGCCTAAACTACATAGCAAGACCCTCACCTCCCAAAAGACCAAACTACAATAAAAATATATATATAAACTGGGCATGGTGGCACATGCCTGTAATCCCAGCACTCGGGAGGCTGAGGCAGGAGGATCACTGTGAGTTCGAGACCAGCCTGGGCTACATAGTTATTTCCAGGTCAGTATCAACTGCATAGTGAGACCCTGTCTCAAAAAAACAAACAAACAAACCAAACTAAACAATGAAAATATATATAAAGACAGAAGAGATATGTGATTCACATGAAGGATAGGGTGACTCATTCGGATTCACATTTCTGTGGAATTTTTCTTGGAGCTTTACCAAAATCCCAAGTTTCCCATGATTTTGAAGGAAATTTTGTACAAGAAAGAAATGAATTCAAAATTACTTTCACTGACACCCAACAATAGATTTGAGTAAGAACTTGATGTATGTTTGGCATCAGTAGGAAAGTTACTGAAAGCATTTTTACAATTTTATTTAAAAACACTGCTCCGTCTGGTGTTGTACACCCCTACTTCCAGGGAGGGTGACAGGTCCCAGCCCAGCATGGCCAATTCAGTAATTTAGGGAGACACTGTCTCAAAATTTAAAAAAGAGCTGGGGATGTAGCTCAGTGCAAAAGTCCTCTAGGTTCAATCCCCAAGACTGCAAAAAGAAAATAAAAAGCGTTAAGGATTATAGCATGTAACATTTGTAGAACAGAGTGTTCACTTTCTCGTTTAATGGATGTGAGCCCAAGAAACAGAACCTTGGTTATAAACATGTGCTGAGCAATATGACAAATATATAATACAGAAAAGAAGAGAATGTAGACTACTCTAAGACTGCAGGGATGGGAAGGTGTGAGACTATTGTCAACATTCTTATACCTATTGTGTTCCCTGCTCAGTTTTTTTTTTTTTTTTTTTTTTTTTTGGTTTTTTTAGACAGGGTCTCACTATGTAGTTGAGACTGACCTGGAACTCACTATGTAGCCCAGGCTGGTCTCGAACTCACAGCTATCCTCCTGCCTCAGCCTCCTGAATGCTGGGATCACAGGCGTGCGCCACCACGCCCGGCCCCTGGGTTTAAGCAGATGATTAACAGCTTGTTTCAAAAGTCTTGATAACAAACTTCTGAGAAGCAGGTGACCTAAAACTTGGCAGAGGCGGGTTTTAATGGTTGACACACACCTTATGCTGTTCTGAGACCTGTACTGGAATCAGTAAACCAGCCGAAGGGCATTCGATGCTTGCCTTGAGTTATGCCTGAAGGCTTGGAGAATTTGGAGTCCAAGGAAGAAAGGGGAAAAGAGACAGTAATGAGTAAGACTCTGCAGACTGGAGAGGAAGATACGGTCTCTCACCAAACATGTTACCCCACTCTTCTGGTTCTGTGGATTCACTAAGTCATTACGAAAAGCAGAATCAGAAGGTGAAGAAACTCTCATGCTATGTTGTCAGACCCATTGCGACAGCACTGTTTTGAGACACAGGTAACAGAAGGACAGAGCTGGGGGCGTTATCTTCCTCTCTTTGTGAGCGGAGGAAAGTAAATATAGCCAGTGGTGTGCAGGATGGAGCAGCCGAAACCGCGTGGGGGAGAGGAGGCACAGCGTCGGTGCCTCCATCAAAAACAGTGGGGCCAGGGATGCCGCTCAGTGGTTCCGCCGCCTGCCTCGCAAGCACAAGGACCTGAGTTCGATCCTCGGTACCAAAAAAACAGTGTGAACAAAGAATTCCTACGGGGACTAGACCACCACAGGCACGTGAGCAGACCTGCTCTAAAGAGCAAGCCAGAAACGTCCTCACAGCTCCCGTTACCTGGGGAAGATTTGGGGAAGAGATGTCACTGAAGTATTTTAGGTAGACATCGAATGTTAATGTGCCTGTTTTGGTTTGTATGAATTGACTAGGAATGGGAATATTCAGATTACATCTGACTTATAAAAATATACCCCACCAATTCCCAACTGTCCATAGGTGTTCCTCACTTGATAAATATCTCAGAAAAGTTAATAGTTATTAGAGGTAAAATGTAAAATAAATCCTTATTTCCTCATAAATAACCATCCTTTAGGTATAATATACCTAAACAGTCGTCATAAATTCTTTTCTAGGGTACAAAAAGTTCCAATAAAGCGCAGTGAACGGCCGGGGATTTAGCTCAGCGGTTCCGCTGCCTGCCTTGCAAGCACAAGGACCCAAGTTCAATCCCCGGTACCAAAAAATAAGTAAATAAATAAACTGCAGTGAAAACTTCTGATAGTGAAGGGCTTTGAGATGAAGGCTCGTTCAGAGTAGTATGAGCGTTCCAAGCCAACACATTCCCTATCGTAAAGTTATGCTTTCACCATTAGCCACTGCCAGCTTCATAAGTACCAGATATTTTTTTCCCTTTTGCAGTGCTGGGGAGCAAACCCAGGGCCTTACGCATTCTAGGGAAGTGCTCTACCACAGATAGACAGCCTTAGGCCCGCAGCTACAGACTGTGAAGCAAGTACTTACAAAGCCTAAAGAATAAGGCTATGATAATATCACTTCTGTAGGTACCAATATCGTCCTTCCAAATTAAACTTTACTTAAAACCTCTTAGAATAAACAGTCGTGTTCATTCTGAAAGTTGAGAATATTTGGTATTGAATGATACAATCTCTGCAGTCTCTGTTAGGGACCACGCTGGCCAGCCCACAAGGGCAAAATTCTAGTCTCTCTATGATAAATGAACCTATAATAAATGGGGTTTTAACATTTTTTAACAGGTTGGTTCGTCCCTCTTGTAGCAGAACTCTTTTTTTACCCTAGGAGGAACCCATTCCCCTGTGTCTCGGGTGAGGCTGAACTCTTTCCCCAAGGCCACAGGACAATCACAAGAGTGGGCAAGTGACCCAACCCAACCAACCAGAATTCACCGTTTCCTAGCCTCACTGATTCCTTCAAAGAAACACATGTGACCAATGAATATGTCAGTATCACCCCAAGAAGTTTCTTGTCCATGCTAATAGAAAGACTACACCTTTAGCCAGGCATGGTGGCGCATGCCTGTAATCCCAGCATTCAGGAGGCTGAGGCAGGAGGATAGCTGTGAGTTCGAGACCAGCCTGGGCTCCATAGTGAGTTCCAGGTCAGTCTCAACTACATAGTGAGACCCTGTCTCAAAAAACAAAAAAACAAAACAAACAAACAAACAAGAAAGACTACACCTTTTATGAGGTTTGCTAAGCTGGGAACATAGGAATCTGGGCCTGGAAAAGTCTAGATTGAAGATGCAAGAAGTTGTCTGAGCTGTGAGATATGAAAACAGGCCTGGTGCTATCATTTGAACCCCTGGGTCCAGTTATGTCTGAACCTAGGTCTGTGTTGGTTCTGTTTTTCTTTTCCATCCTACCATTCACTCAAGAGCAATTCCTCCAACCTATATCAAATGATCTTGCCGGGCGTGGTGGCGCATGCCTGTAATCCCAGCACTCGGGAGGCTGAGGCAGGAACATCGCTGTGAGTTCCAGGTCAGTCTCAACTACATAGTGAGACCCTGTCTCAAATCAAACAAACGACAATAACAACAGCACAAAAAAACCACAAAAATGAAATGATCTAGCTTTTCAGGAATATAATTCTCCCACCGTCTCCTGTTCTGAGTTCCTGGGGTTTCTTCTAGACAAGTGACGCCATTCAAGCAAGGGATGAGACGATGGGGATATGCAAGCACAGAACTCAGCTGCTTCGTTAGCTTTGACCAAGGTCAGGAAGCAAGACGGCAGGTCGGCAGTACCTACACCACTCTCAAGTTAGCAACAATCATCTTTACATCCCAGCAATTCCTTTTCTCCTGGTATCACTCTTTTATCTATGGTACAAATCACAAAATCTTTCCTCCTAAGGGTTCGGGTAACTAGACCACCCATTGTTTTGTGCTATTTGTGCCCTGGATTAGCTGGTGGTCTTTACACTGTGGTATCATTACCCTAAGGAGGGTGTTCCTGGAAGGAGAGCAAACCAGCACACCGCAAACTGAATGATACATAAACCAATCCAGGTTAACTTCCCGCTGGATTCTCGGCTTTTGTGCTCACAGAAACATGGCCATTTGGCAGTTCCTGCTCAATCCTCTCCTTGTTTTGTCTCTATTTCTAAAACTTCTGGATGATGTAAGCAATTTGCCCTGGTTTTCTAATTTAACTTTCCTAATTTTATTTTACTAACTCATTTAGATAGCTTTTCTTCCTCCTTCATACTAGATTTCCTCTGAATTTCTCCTTTCAATCAAAATTTCCATGTAACCCACTGAACCTCCCACTCCCGTGGGCCAGCAAGTTTTTCTTTCGTTAAGCTTGTTTGGGTAGGGCATCTTCCCCTAGCAAATGACTTGAACTTCTGCCACAATCTGCTGAGCTATTCAATGCTTCTGGGGGGTTTTCATTCCTACAGCCAACAACTGATTAATTACAAAAAGAAAGGAAAACCTGATACAGTGTCACAGCCTGTGCCTCCCCCAAACAGCAGGAAAGTCACAGCAAAGGAGCACACAATAAAAACATAAAAACACCCAGCAACAAGTTGGAGAAGAACAGGAACAAAGAATATTCAACAAACACATGGAAGATGGAAAATGAATGCAGAAGTAATAACCAACTTAAAAGAACAGAGGAAGTTGAGCTCAGCACCTCAGAGGGAGATTTTTGTTTGTTTGTTTGTTTTTTGAGACAGGGTCTCCCTATGTAGTTGAGACTGACCTGGAACTCACTGTGTAGCCCAGGCTGGTCTCGAACTCACAGCGATCCTCCTGCCTCAGCCTCCCCGAGTGCTGGGATTACAAGCGTGCGCCACCACGCCTGAACAGAGGGAGATTTTGAGTAATGAGCTAGAAACTGAAAGTCTGAGTACCTGTAGGAAGTAAGAACCATGAAAAGCAGAAATGAAGAAGTGACTCTCAAATTAATGGGACTGGTGGACTCTGTGCGGAATGGAAAATGGCTCCGTGTCCAGGCCAGGGCCCCTCATCAATTTTGAAGCAGACAGACAAATATTCCCTTCTCTGCTCATCATTTCATACTAGAATAGGGACTCATATTCTGAAGAAATTATCCCGATAGTCTCTAAACTTGAATACAGCTCTACAAATAGAGCAGGAACAATCCATATAGCTTAAAATTAGAAAAAAAGACCTCTGGATTCTGACATTACAGAGGCCCCCAATAATTAGACTGGCTCACCACCCACTCAATGGACTGAAAAGCCCTTTTAGCAATGCTCCTTGCCAATTAACCTGGAACTTCCACAAGACCTGTAGTGAATCTTGAAAATGAATGACTGGTTAAGGATCCCAGTCATTTAAAGAAATTCTGCAATAGGAAAATCAGATCCCCAAAAGGGAAAAATGGAACTAAGGTCTCAGAACCCTTGTCCCTGGAAAGAGCAAGGCACAGTTATCATCACTGCCTGTGAAGCGATCTGATCAGCAGAGTTAATTCCACCCCTCTCTTACTCTTCTGTCGGTTAGGACTGTATTCAACTACAAGTCACAGAGAACCAGACTGCAATGGATTAAATAACTAGCAGTTTGTTTTTGTTATACAAGAAGTTGGAAGAAGCAAGGGCTGCAGGAATTGAGTCAATGTTTCCACTGAGACAGGGCCTCTGAGAGCTTCTCACTGTTTCCCTCAGGGCCCAATAGACAGTTTCAGGAATCACATCTTGTTCAAGGCTGCAGAGGGAAAGAAGGGAACAAAGCTGATGTCAGCTCTGTCCCCATTGTATCAGCTTACTAACCAGAATCGTATCACATGATTCCTAGGAATTGGCCAGGAAACCTCTCCTACATTAAACTATGCTGTCCTAACAGAATTATGATTCTCTTCAAGAAAGAAGGGAATGGTCTGTATATAGGTAAGTACAGTGTCTACCATAGTCTTCAGACCAAATTATACCTGTCTGGAATGTATGCTTTATGAACCTGTTATGCAGCAGTCCATAAGATCATAAATGATTTTTCAGTGGCAATGTACCCAATGAAAGTCCTTGGAAATGTTTATTAATCTGTTGGTGGAGATTATGGTGTCTTTATCTTCCAGACTACAAGTGTTTGGTCTTTCTGATCCTGACATCACTTAACTATCTTTCTTGTACGAATGTCCAGGAAGAATCCATAGTACCACAAAAATATGAGGCTAAGGCAATACATTCATACAACAATTTCAAGCCTTATTTCCCACCTCTGATTTAAGTTTTGGGTGTCTACACACGTTCATGTATGTACTGAACACTGACTCACCAACAACATCAAAAAGAGCACTACTATAATGGTTATAAGAACTCACATCGGTAAGCCAGGCATGGTGGTGCGCGCCTGTGATCCCAGCACTCAGGAGGCTGAGGCAAGAGGATCCCATGAGTTTGAGGCCTGCCTGGGCTACAGAGGGAGTTCAAGGCCAGCCTGAACCACATAGTGAGACCTTTCTCCAACAAAACAAAACAAAACAAAAAGTATTCTCATGGGTAAAGCACCTCTCACAGCTCAAGAGTGGTTTGCATTTGGACTGAAGATTGTCATTTAAAGGGCTATGTTAGGGCCGGGGATTTAGCTCAGTGGTTGTGCTGCCTGCCTTGCAAGCGCAAGGACCGGAGTTCAATCCCCGGTACCAAAAAAAAGGGATATGTTAGTCACCATCAAAGTTAAACGGTTAAATATTTAACCATTTAAATGGTTAAACATTTAAACAGTTTAAATACTGTATGGAAAAATGAAAAGGTTTCGTTTGTTAGGGTGGTAGAATTATGGGTACTTTTCCCCAGTGATCTTGGTTTCCATTGTCTATATAATGGGATTTTGTTTGAGGGAGTTGTTTGTTTGTTTGTCTTTTGAGACAGGGTCTCACTGTAGTTGAGACTGACCTGGAACTCACTATGTAGCCCAGGCTGGTCTGGAACTCACAGCAATCCTCCTGCCTCAGCCTCCCGAGTGCTGGGATTAAAAGTGTGCGCCACTACGCCCGGCTTTGTTTGTTTGTTTTATGTTCAAAGGAAAAAGATTAAAGTTGTTGTCATATACAACCTAGCTCCTGGGACTGATTCCCAAATTAGCCTCACGGTCTCTGAATGAATCTCCTGAGGCTCTGAGGCCTCCTTATAGAGTCCCACAGAACTCTGTGAACTTGGTCATAGCAACATATTTTTAAACTATTTGAGGATGTTTTATGTATCATATATAGCATGAAAGACAATTGCTTTATATTGTGATCTCACTATATTGCCCAGGCTGGCCTTAAACTTTCAATTCTCTTGCCTCAGATTTCCAATGAGCTGGGATTATAGATTTCCAGCCATTGCTCCTGGCTTGGAAAAATAGATTTAAGTGCTAAGTGCTAAATCTTTGAAAAATGATGCACTTACAGAATTGTCTTCTGGAGACTTAACTCTGGAATTCTTTTGTCTCTGTCCTGTGATGTTGGTGATCATATTCCCACAAGGGCCGGCTGGCAGTTAACTAGGTCGGAAGCTGTTAGGGAAACAAGTGTTAGCCATAGCACAGTCTCCTAATTTGCCAGTGATCCTTGCCTGATTGCATGCCCTTAACATTCACCAATCCGACCCAGGAGTCCTCCAATGGTTGGACCCTATGAAGACCAGGAAACCTGTCTCTGAGCCCCTCTATTTAAATAAACAACCTCCCTTCAACTCTTACAGGATTCCCTAACCCAAAAAAGGGCAAGGGTCCAGAAGCAGCCCCTCTGGAGAGAGACATTTCCACCACTTCTCGGGAGCATCCTCTCTATAGTTCCCAGTCACGGGGCTGGGGCCGGGGATTTAGCTCAGTGGCGCCATGCCTGCCTTGCAAGTGCAAAGGTCCTGAGTTCGATCCCTGCTACCAGGAGAGAGAGAGAGAGAGAGAGAGGGAGAGAGAGAGAGAGAGAGAGAATATATAGTTCCCAGTCCCTCCAGAGATCTGAGACTTTCATCTAAGTGCTAAATCTTTGAAAAATGATGCACTTACAGAATTGTCTTCTGGAGACTTAACTCTGGAATTCTTTTGTCTCTGTCCTGTGATGTTGGTGATCATATTCCCACAAGGGCCGGCTGGCAGTTAACTAGGTCGGAAGCTGTTAGGGAAACAAGTGTTAGCCATAGCACAGTCTCCTAATTTGCCAGTGATCCTTGCCTGATTGCATGCCCTTAACATTCACCAATCCGACCCAGGAGTCCTCCAATGGTTGGACCCTATGAAGACCAGGAAACCTGTCTCTGAGCCCCTCTATTTAAATAAACAACCTCCCTTCAACTCTTACAGGATTCCCTAACCCAAAAAAGGGCAAGGGTCCAGAAGCAGCCCCTCTGGAGAGAGACATTTCCACCACTTCTCGGGAGCATCCTCTCTATAGTTCCCAGTCACGGGGCTGGGGCCGGGGATTTAGCTCAGTGGCGCCATGCCTGCCTTGCAAGTGCAAAGGTCCTGAGTTCGATCCCTGCTACCAGGAGAGAGAGAGAGAGAGAGAGAGGGAGAGAGAGAGAGAGAGAGAGAGAATATAGTTCCCAGTCCCTCCAGAGATCTGAGACTTTCAGAAAAACATTTAAGGGACATAGATCTCTGCTTTAGAGGATGATGTAGCCAGGAGTACATCTGAATCTGTGTGACAAATCATGCTAAAATGGTGCTCTATAATTTTTAGAGACATCACCAGGTGTCCTATACTCAGCTTAGTGGAAGCCTACATAGAAATAAATAAATAAATAAAAACCTCCAGGGATAATAATGGTGTTTGGCTGGACGTGGTGATACACACCTGTAATCCCAACACTCGGGAAGCTGAGGCAGGAGGATTGCTGTGAGTTTGAGACCAGCCTGGGCTACATAGTGAGTTCCAGGTCAGTCTCAACTACATAGTGAGACCCTGTCTCAAAAAAACAACAACAAAAAAAAGAAAGATGTTTAACATATTGAGAGTATACCACATGGCAAGCAAGTACTTTGTTAAACTTTTTCTTTTCAGTGCTGGAAATTAAACCCAGAGGCCCATGCATGGCAGGCAAAGCCACTCTACCACCGGGCTGCATCCCCAGCCCTTTTCACTTTTTATTTTGAGACAGGCTCTCACTAAGTTGCCCAGGCTGCCTCAAGTTTGCAATCCCCCTGCCTCAGCCTCCCAAAGAGCTAAGATTCCAGATATGCCCCACTGCATCTGCTAAATTCTTTACTTGGATTAACACATTTAGTTCTTACAGCAACTCCGGTAAACAGATATTTTTACTATCTGGTTATACCAATAAGACCTCTCCCAGCCTAGGCTGCACAATTAGATCAAGGCCAGCCTGAAATGCATAGTGAGGCCCTCAAAAAACCAAAACAAAGAAACAAAAGATAAATAAGTAAATGGAAATTTAAATGTGTTCTCAGTGAGATAATAAAGAGAATCTAATGGCCCTGTGTAATAATGTCAATCATGAAGATTATTGTAAAGCGCTGCTCACCGTATGATGAAAGTAACTGGATTCCTATACTTTAACTCTTTAATCACCAACAGTTTTGATTATTTGCATCCTATATCTGGAACTAGAAATCTGTATGCACCTGAAGACTACCAAATACTATTGGATACAGTTTTCTGACAAAACTAGACTTACGTTTTTGGGTTAGGACTATTATTCTAGTTGTTCTTCTCCTGCTATTTTTGTTTTATATTTTCCTTGAAGAAAACAAACAAACAAACAAACCTGCAATTGTTGTCTGTTAACATTCTCCAGAAATACAACTTCTCATAAGCAACCTACGACATACTTTGAGATGATATTCATAACCCATGGGACCGATAGGACACTGACCCCCCCAGTGTTGACCCTATTAAACAACAGTGGTAACGTCCTCTGGTCTCATTCATATTGCAAAATGCCCCCAATACGCAGAAGAAATTACAGCATCTAGTATCAGGACCTGCTACTTACACTTTAAACTGGTAAAACTGACCTGGGTGTGCAACAACCAAACCTTGGAGACCACAGCTAAAAAGAGCTAAAGTGCTAAAAGGAGACAACCAATATTTTGGCCCTCACCCTCTGAAGTCAGCCAAGACCCAAAGGAATGCTGAGACCCCTCTGAAAGGGTCCTGCAACTCCAGTGAGTCGCCCGGCCTCCCCAGCAGGGTGTTTGCGTGGATCAGAGAGCAGGTGCATTCTGTGAAGAAGAGGGTCCTCGGAGAGGGAAATGTCCCCAAAGCTCCCAAGGGGAGCCATACAGTCAGCGAAACCCTGACCCAGCCTGACAGTCGACACAGCTGGTACAAGGATCCTCACAAGGTCCAGAAAGGAGAGCCCTTGCATGACCTTAACAGTATTAAAAAGTAATACTTTTGTTATTCATTTTAATCACCTCCTTGGTCTTGAACTTAGTAGGAAAATATAACCAGACAGGAATGGTTAATGATAACATAAAAAGAGACCCCTATACTTGTTCTAAAATCGGCTCTAAACACTGTCAGCTGATAGAAAAAAAAATTTAAAGATGACAGGAATTTTTAAAAAGACCAACAAGCAAGAAACAGGCAACAGGATTTTAAAAAACATGACAAACAAAAAAAAGGGAAAGCATTCCAGCGATCTCCAGACACAACTGCACAGAGACCACAGCAAACCTGCAGGAGAGGCGTCCAGGCACCACTAGTGCGGGCCTGTCTGTGCCATCAGCGTCCGCTGAACACTCTGGGTCTGATGCGGTTCCTTAAAAAAAGAAGAGAGGGTTAAGGTAAGTGGGAAGGGGAGGGGAAAGGTAATAAGGGAAAAACATGAGAAAATGAAAAAAATGGAAATGAAGTGTTTGTAAATGGGGAGGGGAGGAGGGGGTGAAGGGAGGGCAGGGACAAGGGGAAAAAATGAGAACCAAGACCTGTCATGTAGAGGTACAAGACCCCAGTAATGAATGCAGCTGTACTGTATACCTAAAATGTACCAATAAACTCAATGAGAAAAAAAAAAGAGAGGGCCGGGGATTTAGCTCAGTGGTTCCACCACCTGCCTTGCAAACGCAAGGACCCAAGTTTGATCCCCAGTATCAAAAAAAAAAAAAAAAATTAGGAGGATAAAAATTTCCAGCAGGGACCACCACACGGACAGAGGACAAACCCCGGAGCCCTTTACCTGTTACTCACTAGAAAAAAGACTTGGGTTTTTTTCTGAGGCCACCTGGGAGTTAAAAGCAGTTTTTGCTAAAACCCATGACTTCTCTCTTGGCCCTACAGCTGCCCAATAAGTAACTAAAACCAGAAGAAAGCTTGATCTTCGCTTTTATATTATTTATTACCTCAAAACTTTGGATATACATATGTTAATCATTTAGGAAAATTTGGCCAAATAAGTTGTACTGATTCCAATTTACTTAGCCTGTTCCAGTCCCCTATGAGACTGAAGATTAAGAGTAACTAAAGCACTTCTTAGGAGTTACAGGGACATTCGATTAGAGCTCTTTTAACATGCACTTCCAGATCCCCGCTGAAGCGACAGCCTCCCAACCCATGAGCCTGCTCCAGGTGGACACAATTGTCTCACGGGAACCAAACTGCCCATCAAAGCCAAGAGGATTTCTCAGAAGGCAGGAACCAAGACTGAGATAATGATCCGTCAGACCCCAGCCCATCACAGCACCCCACACTACTGGGCTCCGTTCTTTGGTGAAGGAATCCTGTCTAATCCTCTTCAGACTGTGCCCCCTTCAGTTCCTCAATCTGAAGTCCCTTTCCTACTTTCTCTTACTTTCCTTTGTTTTGTTTTGGTTTTTTTTTTTTTTTTTGAGACAGGGTCTCAGCAGGTAGTTGAGATTGTCCTGGAACTCACTGTGTAGCCCAGGCTGGTCTCGAACTCACAGAGATCCTCCTGCCTCAGCCTGCTGAGTGCTGGGATTACAGGAGTGCGCCACCACACCTGGCTCTTACTTTCCTTTGTGAGGGGTCTGGCCTGATCTTCATCAGCGCTGTGCCCACCATCATTTTCTCTTACTTTCCAAATTGAAGTTTGTTTTTCTTGTAAATTCATGCTAAATGCTTCCATTTTAATTTCTAGGATCACTAAACGAGGGTCTGATGGGGTTCCTTAAAAAAAGAAGAAGAGGGCCAGGGATTTAGCTCAGTGGTTCCACCACCTGCCTTGCAAGCACAAAGACCCGAGTTCAATCCCAGTCCAGGGGTTCTGACTAGCCAGTGACGATAACACCAAGGATCCAGAAGGACTAGGATCATGAAATTGAAATCTGAGGGGCAATGTGAATGCCTTGAATTTGTGTATGTGGGTATTTTTTTATGGTTAAAGTTAATTTCTCTCATGTTTCTGCATAGTGTCTTCCTTCTGTCTTGTTCTGTTCCGTGCTCCATGCATACACGTGTTTCTTCATGTGTGCATGGGTGTCTTGGTTACTTTTCTCGTCGCTGAGACAAAATACCTGACACCCAAAGTTGAAGGAGGAAAGGGTTATTTGGCTGGCTCCAAGGCAGGGTGGCACAGCACAGGAGAAATAGTCCACTGCAAGTAGGAGAGAGCACATTAGTCCTTGCATTCCATGCAGGCTAACTGCCCTTGGGCAGGTGTAGCGCTCATAGCCTTAATCCCAGCCAGAACTATGCCAAACCAATCCGAGAACTCACACGCCCATGATCCCAGCACCCCACACTCTAGATCCAGCCACCTCTGAAAAGCAACCCTCTCCTCGACTGCATGAGGCTCTGGAGGCTTTGGGGGGACATCTAGACACAAGTCATAACAACGGCCAGACGTCCTTGGCCCCAAGCCTGCAAGTTTGTTTTTTCCAAATCTAAATGTTCACAATTTGGGGCTGGGGATTTAACTCAGTGGTTCCAGTGCCTGCCTTGCAAGCGCAAGGACCCGAGTTCTGTCCCTGGTACCAAAAAAAAAAAAAAGTTCACAATTCCAATTAGGAGACAGAATTGATTGACAATATTGTTTCCTCTTCTAGTCTAAGGAAATATGTCCAGTCAGGCAGTGCATCATTACCCCCATGACTCCTGGAAGAGGTTTTCAGAGGACAAGACCTGCTGTCTGGGCAGACTGAGAAATGGTACATACCCAGTACTTAAGATGGCCTTGAAGTCTGGTCTTCTGTCTTGGGGCCAGAGTTCTGTGGAAAAAAGGAAATGCAACACATAGTGGATTCCCACATTGTTCAAATTGTGGCAAGAAGGCAAGGCATGTATTCTGTTTTATTTTTATTTTTGGTACTGGGGATCGAACTCGGGACCTTGTGCTTGAGAGGAAGGCGGCAGAACCACTGAGCTAAATCCACTTTAAAATGCTGTATGACCATATTTTATAAAATAAAGAGTTGTTTAAATAGATCGTTAGCTTGCCTGGAGTATAAAAGAAATCTCTGAGGGGAGGAAGACATAAACAACCAGAGAGGTAAGTGGTGAGTGTTTCCTCGAAGGGCATCTACTGATCCCTGATGACCCAGCACTCAAGCTTGAATAAGCCTGTATCAATCTTGACAGTAGCAGGAGAAAAGCCTGAGTCCTTCCCAAGATGGGTCAAAGCAGAGAGCTCAGAGCTGTGGATGTGATTCAGTGGTAAAGCCCATTCTTAGCATGCTTGAGGCCCTGGGTTCAATCCTTACTTAGCACAGACACACAAAGTGGAGATTCTCACATAATGCTAGAATGCTCTAAAGATGGCCCACTAAATGGATGGTATAAGGAAAAAAAAAGTCACCCAGCAGAGTGACATGCGGAGATCCATGCATATTTCAGCCCTAAAAAATTCTAAGCACAAATCATGTATTGACATGTAAATTTTGTATATCCATACTGTTTATGTGGCCTGAAATTCCTCATTCTGAAAATTTATCATAAGTGGTCCTAGACTGGCATCTCCTAAGCACCTGGCAAGCACAAATAAACTCTTCGATGGGACCCATTCTAAACAGGCTTCAAAGAATTCCTACAGTGTTCCAAGGACCATGACCTCATATCCCAAGGCAATAAAACACATGAGAAAACAACTACCATGCGTGAGTGGCATCAGAAACAACAAAATCAGACTTGACAAAACTCTTGTAAATTATACTTTTATATGTATACACAATGCATTTAACATAGAAAATATGAACAAGAGAATAGAAAAACTGATAAGGCAGATTGGAACAATTAAAAGTACTTGGAAAATGTTCCATGTTCCTGGTGTCTCTGACTTCCTGTGGTCTCCATTGCAGCTTTGGCTTCATTCCTATAGGTTCCTGTACTGCCCTCCCAAAGGCACACTCCATGGTCTCCCAGGCCTTTCTCTGAAATGTAGGCAGATGCCTCCCTGACTCCGCAACTCTTGCATTCTACATTTTGGTAAAACCATCATCACATGGATCAATGCTAACATTTGCTATCAGTGCAAATAGTAGCTAGGACCCCATAAATAATGGCTACAGTGGCTTTTGATTTCTTGGATGGCTAGACATGGCTAAATTAATAATGGAGAGGAGCTGGGAATTTAACTTAGTGGTGCTACCTCCTGCCTCACAAGCACGAGGTCTTGAGTTTGATCCTCAGTACAGGGGGGAAAAATGGAGAACCAATTCTCTAAGGAGGTTCTTCTTGAGTAGGGCTCCCAGGAACTCTCTTCTCAAGAGAAAAGTTGACATTTTTGCACCTGTGAGCCTGCAATAGATGGGGTCTTGGTGATTCCTGAGATGCCCTCAAGGAATCTCTCTTCTTGTCCCTGTACAAAATAATTGGATTTTTTTTCTTGGCTTCTTTTTAATGCCATTCTTTTCAGCAAGAGTGTTTTCCTTTGTCCCATTCTCTTCAAATCATTCAGCTCTGTTGTTTGTTCCTGATTCTCAAAGCAGATTTGACTAAAAGCAGCCAGCAGTACACATGCTGTAAAACATGAATGTTGGGCTGCCTGGAAATTTCCTCCACTAGGTTAAGTAGTCTGCTACCCTTAATCTCAGTCTCCAGCAAACTTTCAGGACATGGTAAGATGTACACAATTTTTTTGTCAGAGCATAACACATATGACCTCTAATCCAACTGCCAGTGGTCTCCTTGTTCCGGTTTTAACCTCCCAAGCCTGGCCTTTACTGTCTGCATTCCTATTAGCATTCTGGTCTTTGAGGCTTTTACCAGAATCATCCATCAGGCTTGGCTTACAGCATTCTAAGACTTCTTTAATCCACATCCTGAAATCATTTCAAACTCTTTCTGCAACCCAGTTCTCAAGGCTTCTAAAACACATTGGTCAGGTAGAGTCACAGAAATGACCCCACTTCTTTGGTACACTTTCTGTATTATTAGCTTTTTCATCACTGAGACACAATTCCCAACACGTACAGTTTAAAGGAGGAAAGGTTTCATTTGCTCACAGTTTCAGTGGGTTAAGTCCATGACTGGCTTGCTCCAAAGCAGAGACATCAGGACAGTAAGAAGTAATGGAGCAAAGCTGCTTAGTGCATAGAAACTGGGTGACAGAACGGGGGGAGAGTGCCAAAGGGTAAGGGGCAAGGGACCAAATATAGATCTCAAAGTTATACCTCCATGAGCCACCCAGACACATCTAGAAGTGTACACTACTGGGAAAGATCCCAAATCAGTCAGTTTGAAATTCCACCCTAATTGCCACAGATATATAACAGACAGGTCATAGAAGCATGCATACAGCATGATCTTAACTACACAAAAATGGAAAAATCAAGCAATATATTATTTTAAGG
>NW_022900914.1:18308703-18317518 GCF_012274545.1 Fukomys damarensis
ATATTTAAGGATACATATTTGTATGGTGAAATTATGCAGAAAAGAAAAGAGTAAATTCAAGATTTTAGTAACCCTAGGGCTGGGGGAAATGAGATTTGTGAGTTATACAAATGTTTTCAGAGATGTGGATAATGTTCTATTTCTTAAACTGAGTTGGGAGTACAGAGCCATTAGATTTATTATTGAACCCTAAACTGTGTAAATTTAAGGATACATATTTGTATGGTGAAATTATGCAGAAAAGAAAAGAGTAAATTCAAGATTTTAGTAACCCTAGGGCTGGGGGAAATGAGATTTGTGAGTTATACAAATGTTTTCAGAGATGTGGATAATGTTCTATTTCTTAAACTGAGTTGGGAGTACAGAGCCATTAGATTTATTATTGAACCCTAAACTGTGTAATATGCTATCTATGCACTTTTGTTTCAACAATTTCTTCATATTATTTCAATATGTATAATTGACAAGACTTATTATCAAGAAACTTTAGTAGTAGTTTTTTTTTTTGTTTTTTTGTTTTTTGAGACAGAATCTTGCTATGTAGTTGAGGCTGGTGTTACAGCTTGTGTCTAGATGTCCTTGCAAACCCTCAGGCAGTCATTGGTGGGGGTTTTCAGAGGTGGCTAGATCTAGAGTGTGTGACGCTAGGATTAAGGATGTGATGCTGGATTTGATTCACAGTATGATGCTAGGATTAAGGGTGCCCCACCCTGGGTGTGAGTGCTGCCTGCCATAAAGGAGGGTGGACTATAAGGGACAGAAACAGGGCTGCTGTGGTTGCTTGCTACTTTACTGCCTTGCTGCCTTCCTCTGCCATCACCCTGCCATTGAGACAGCAGATTATTGACTAAAAAAATCTATAAACTGTGAGCTACAGTAAACATTTCTTACTTTAACTTTGGGTGTCAGATATTTGGTCTCAGCAATGAGAGAAGTAACTAAGACAGCTGGCTTTGAAATCACCATGTACCACAGGCTGGTCTCAAATTCATGGTGATCTTCCTGCCTTAGCCTCAAGAATACTGGTATTACAGGTATGTCCCACCATGCCCAGCTAGTAGGTTTTAAAAAATATTTGATTTTAGAATATTGAAAGATGACAATCCACCACAGGACATATACAAAAAATAATAATTAAAATATATGTGTCTGTAAGCAGTTTTAGTTCCCTTCATAAAATTGACTCAAGTGATAACAAAATCTCATCTCCGATTCAGTTATTTAATTTATTGTAATCAGTGCTGAGTTGTTTGTGTGTACTTAAGCATGGACTGTCACAGGAAGTATAAAAATCACATGATCATCTCAATAGATATAGAAAAAGTCTTTGACAAAATCTAACATCCTTTCATGATAAAAACACTGAAGAAAGTAGATATAGAAAGATCTTATCTCAATTGGATAAATAGCCATTTTATGACAAACCTACTGCCAACATCATATTTTTCTCTAAATTCAGGAATAAGACAAATATTTCCACTATCACCACTCATGTTCAACATAGTACTCAAAAACATTAATAACAGAAATTAGGCAAAAAATAAAAAGGAAAGAAAAGGGATATGTAGAGGAAGGGAAGAAGTCAAATTATCATGATTGGCAGATGACATGACCCTCCACATAGAAGACCCCCCAAAATCCACAAAAGACTCTTATAGTTAATAACAAAGCTTAGTAATGTATAAGATGACAAAATCCACACAGAAAAATCAATAGTACATCAATAATGAACTCACTTCTCAAGAAATTTCTTTCTCAAGAAATTAGAAAAGTGAACTGTTCACAACAGCACAAAGAAACATTAAATACTTAGGAACTAATCTAGCTAAAGAAATGAAAGAACTCTAAAATGAAAGCTACAATACACTGAAAAAATAAATCAAAGAGGACATCAGAAAATGGAAAAATATCCCTTGTTCCTGGATAGGTAGACCCAATATAGTAAAAATCGCCATACTTCCAAAACTCATATACAGCTCTAATTCAATCCCAGTCAAAACATCAGTAGCGCTGGGTATGGTGGTGCACGCCTGTAATCCCAGCACTCAGGAGGCTGAGGCAGGAGGATCGCTGTGAGTTTGAGACCAGCCTCAGCTACTACATAGTGAGTTCCAGGTCAGTCTCAACTACATACATGGTGAGACCCTGTCTCAAAAAACAAAAAACAAAAACAAGATGTCTGATGTACATGTATCAATTTCACACAAGGAATGTAAACATTATGCACTGCGAACATGTACTGATAAAAGCAATACAGATAAATCCAGGTAAGAACTAGGAATTAATTCCTGGCTTTGGAGACATTGGTAAATCCCATATTGTAGGTTCAGATCTCAACATGGGTGCCTGGAACAAAGACTGTTATCACAGTGATTACTACACTGTACTTACCCTGGGACCTTCATAATGTTCAGAAATGGTGGAAATGCCTATATTTTTAATTGAAAGGATATCCTGAGTTTATTTTAAAATTTTGTTTAAAAGCAAATTGGAATACTGTACATAAAAAGGTCCAAATACAGTTCATATAAACTGATCCAATAAACACCGGATGTGTTAAAAATGCTACAGGGCAGGGATCTAGCTCAGCGGTGTCACCGCCTATCTTGAAAGCTCAAGGTCCCGAGTTCAAGCCCCAGTAAAAAAAAAAAAAAAAGCTACAGGAATCAACTGAGCATAGTGGGACACACCTTTCCAATCCCAGCACGTGGAAGGCTGAGGCAGAAGGATCACCCCCAGTTTGAGGCCAGCCTATGCCACATTAGTGAGTTTAAAACTAGCCTGGAATACACAGCGAGGCTCTGTTTTAGAAGACAAACATACAAAAATGGTACAGAATACATGAATAGACAAGTTCAAAAAGAGGAAATCTAAATAAGTTGGGTTTGTCTTTTACAAAAAAGCTTCCATCAATTAGTACTTTGAAATTTTTAATTTAAACTATTCATCCTGACTAGATGACAGTTCAAATGTATTGACTCCCAATGTGAGTTCTCATGTTTATTCACACTTTCATCGCCTTACTTGCCAAGAAAGTAGCTTTTCGTTTCTGGCTAAGGTTTGGAAAAGTGTGTTGTATAAATTTTGTCTTGTTAATTGTACAGTATTTCCAAGCTTGATTTAGTAATGAGTTTGAACACGTTTTAGTCTGTTTTATAAATAAGAAGAAAAGGGCTAAAGGTATAGGGGAAGTGGGAAGGGTAGGAAATGGAAAAAAGGGAAAAGAAAAAAACATGAGAAAATGAAAAAATGGAAATAAAGTATTTGTAAATAGGGAAGGGAGAAGGGGGTGAAGGGAGGGCAGAGACAAGGGGAAAAAATGAGAACCAAGACCTGTCATGTAGAGGTACAGGATCCCAATAATGAATGTAACTGTACTGTGTACCTAAAATGTACCAATAAACTCTATGAGAAAAAAAAAGGTATAAGATCCCCCAAAATAAAATTAAATTAAAATGTGGGTCCCAAGGATCATACCTCCTGAGAAGCACCACACGTTGCTACCCTCTCCTGAAGACTGAACTGAGTGCAGTTTGATCTGGCCAGCTCCCAAAATTTCCTCTTACATGTTCACCACCCAAAATTATATTTGGAATCTTAAAACTAATGCCTGAACTGTGTAATTTTTTAAAATAGTTTTTGTCGGGTTTTTGGTTTTTTTTTGTTTTTTTTTTTTTGAGACAGGGTCTCACCATGAATGTAGTTGAGACTGACCTGGAACTCACTATGTAGCCCAGGCTGGTCTCGAACTCACAGTGATCCTCCTGCCTCAGCCTCCCGAGTGCTGGGATTACAGGCGTGTGCCCAGCTGTCTAAAAAATGTTTTTAAGGCTTTTATTTGGCAAAATTCGGCCCAGTGTTGTGACTAATAACCCTGAGACAATAAATATAAGAGAAATTCTATACTCCCGGGAAAGTTCTTGTGTGATAGAGATGGTGAAGCCTAATAGAGGACAAGAAGGAGGAGAAACAGGAATTCATAAAAAAGGAAGAACAAGTTTGAAGTTATATAAAGAAAAAAACATTTGGGAGGGGCTACCAGGGATCAAACCAGGACCTTGCACTTGCGAATCAGGTGACGGCACCACTGAGCTAAATCCCCAGCCCTAAAGAAAATATTTTAAGAAATTTAATCTCAGAAGAGCCATTCACTTTTCACAGTAATAAGAGTTAGCATCAACTCATCAGTGGTAAAGCAATGTAATTCCTGGAACAATTGGCCCAGAGGATTCGTTACTTTGGGTTGAAACTGCGGTGTCTAGATAAAGCGAATTTCCACTGTGACCTTAATATGCCCTGTATCAAGTGACAAACTCACGAAAGGCCAGTAAAAAAGGCCATGTACTTGCTCCGGGTTGACCTTTCTCAAATAGAATGTGGTTTTGCTAAAATAAGAAAGGGTCTATCAGGGTCAGGCTTTACTAGATTTTTTTTTGAAACAGGATCTCACTATGTAGTTGAGACTGACCTGGAACTCACTATGTAGCCCAGGCTGGTCTCGAACTCACAACCAGCCTCCCCAGTACTGGGTTTACAGGATTGCGCCACCACACCCGGCTACTTGATTGTTATCTTACCAAATTTGGAAAAAGTTTTGCTCTGAACCTATCAGCAATGGTGACAATTCAATAGAAGAACTTGTTCAAACTGGCACCACTGCTCCGGAGGTGTAATCTCATTTTAGGAAACTTCATTTTGAGGGGAACACCACAGTTTAAAGATGTATAATTTGATTTTTTTATGGGACAATTGAAATAATTTCTGAAAGGAAACATTCTAAGGTAGAAAGTCATTGAAGGAAAACTGCAAAAAGATTGGTAAGAGGAGGGATTTCCTGTGTACTATAAATGACTTTCCCCCTCCTGAGTCAGTTCTTATAATAATGTCTTTTTATGCACAAAACCTTTTGAGCATATTTTGTGAAGAAGGAAAAAAAAGGAAAGAAGATCTTAAAATTTGGGGACGTGAGGTGTTGCAGAATTTTAAGAGACAGGAGGAACCACTGGGAAATATGAAGTGCACAGGTAACGGCTGGACTTGCGTCCAAAAAGGCAGGGGCCCTGAACAAAGAAATGTCCTAGCTTTTATACATTTTCTGAAGGGGTGGGCTTAAAACTGAGCGAAGACCATTGTTTATTTGGTGACAGTTTTAACAGCTCAACTTGGAAAGAAAACAGACATAAAGAATTTCAGGATGTCAGAAGACTTTGTTCATAGGAACACAACCTTATCTGTGTCTCTTGAAAAGAAATTTTCTCAGAGGTTGTAAGACTCTATTTACAGGGTTATAACTGTCTACTTCCTCAGGACCAGGGGAAGGTCAGCCTTGAAAAAAGACAGATTCCCGAGAAACCAGGACTACACAGGATTCTGTTAGCAAGAATCTTGCCATTTGTCTTGTCTGTACCAGAGCAGAGGTTTAGCAACTACAGGAAGGCGGGATCTAACGGGAAAGCTTCCTGAAGCTGGGAGACACTGCTTAAGGCTTAACAAAACTAATTTTCATTTAAATTCTGTTTTAGAGGGAGAGGAGCAAAAGAGCTTTATTATGCTAGGGGCTCATCCTAGGCAAATTTGTAAGGAAGTTTTCCTCTCTTCTGCTGTCATCTCTGAGTGCCCTTTCCAACTTATGGGTTTTGTAATTTTTAAAGACTTTATCTCCAGCCAGATGTCAAACACCAAAAACTATCTAATAAACAAATCTTCATTAAGATGGTTTACCTTTCTAACCATGTGTTATGGCACATGTTGGGATTCCAGCACTCTGGAGGCTGAGGCAGGAGGATCACGGGTTGAAACCCAGCTTGGGCAATTTAGTGATTTAGCAAGATCCTGTCTCAAAATAAAAAAGTTTAAAAAGGCCTGGCAATGTAGCTTCGTACAAAAGGCCCGGGTTTAAATCCCTAATACAAACAAATAGCTTTGCCTTTCTCAGGAGTAGTTAGATTTCAAAGGATCAGAAATGAACATGAAAAGAAAAAAAAAAAAGAACATGACTCTGATATTGGTATTTTAGAGACTATGGGATGTTGGTGGGTAAACATATGAGGTCCTCAAGGGCATGCCTTAATCGTCATACCTGGTTTGGTCACGTTTGAAACCTTTTTAAGATTAGTTCCAGATCTTCAAAATGCCCCAGGAAAGGAATTTTGATTTCTTTGGAATTGTCTAGAGCTAAGACAGAAAGAAGCAGGGAAGGAAGAACGGGGAGGGGGTAGAAAGATGGGGAGGAACAGGGAGTAAGAAAGAGGAGAGGGCAACTGGAGATCAAAACACAAGATGTAAGTCACTAATAGTCGGGATTATCATATCTCCTGGAAGAGAAGGAGAGAAAGAAAAACAAATACACTCACAGCATTGTCTTAGAAAGTAAATTCTTATTTTTGACAAACTTAAGTTAAAAGCAAGGATTGCCCTAGAAGGATACATGACGATTTTCTAGCCATGTGATCAAAATACACCTGAACACTTCTGGCTCTGTTGGGTCTGCTATTTTTTATGTGTATATGGTTTCAAAAAAAAAAAAATCCTTCGCTCTTGTTGTTCCATTTAAGTTTTTGTTTGTTTTTTTGGATAATTGGTTGGTTGGTTTTCTGAGACAGGGTTTTGCTTTGTAGTGACAGGCTGGCCTTGAACTCACTGGGTACCCCAGTCTAGCCTCCAACTTCTGGCAATCCTCCGGCCTTGGCCTTAAGTGTCCACTTAAGTTTTTTAAGATTTTATTTTGTTTTGCAGTATTGAGGCTTGGTATGGTTTGTTTCTAGATGTACCCCTAAGCCTGATGTGGGACATAGGTGGGACTTTTTTAGAGGTGGCTGAATCTAGAGTGTGTGATTACTAAATCACACAGGATGGGTTTGGCACTACTCTAATCCCAGTAGCCGAGATAAAGTATAAAATGGGCAGAAAGAAGCTGCTAAGGTCCCTTGCTTGCTTGCTTGCTTGCTTTTCTACCCTCTGCCCTCCATAAACTATTTCTCCACTGCAATGCCTCTCTGCCATGCTACCCCGCCTTGGAGCCAGCTGACTATAGACTAAAACCTCTACAAACAGTGAGCTAAATAAACCTTTCCTCCCCTAACTTGTGGGCGTTGGGTATTTTGTCTCAGCCATGAAACAAGTAACTAAGAAAGGCATTGAACCCAAGATACTCCCACTGAGTTACATCTCAGTCAATTTTATTTTATTTTATTTTTTGAGACCGAGTCTCATTAAACTTCCCAAGCTGGGCTTGAACTTGGAATCAACCACCCTCAGTCTCCCAGAGTGCTAGGGTTACAGGTGTGCACTATCATACCCAGTTCTACTTCAGTTCTTGATGTCAGTTTTATGTTATAGTTCTTTTCTTTTTAAAAGTTATCTCATTATCTTGAGATTCCTAGATATGCAAATCAATTAACAGCATAAAACAGAGTGTGAGGCAATAGATACTATTACCATAGCTGTAGAACTCACCTATAGCATAAAATTGCATTTAATTTTGTCTTTTAGGATTTAAATGATGTATAATTCCATTGTAATGTTATTGAACACATCTGTAGGGTGAGCATTCACACATACTATGTTTCCCCGAAGGTAAGACCTAACCAGAAAATAATGAACCTTGAAAACTAGAGATAAAGAATGCCAGTCCCTGCCTGTAATCCCAGCACTCAGGAGGCTGAGCCAGGAGGCTCGCTGGCAGTTCGAGGCCAGCCTGGGCTACACAGTGAGTTCAAGGCCAGCCTGAATTGCACAGCGAGACTCTGTGTTAAAAAAAAAAAAAATAGAACACCAGCCTCAATCAGCCTATTCTTGCCTTCCCTGCCTTACAGAGTAGCCACCGTGCAAGAGACTAATGACGGCAGGGAAGGCGAGGACAGGTTGATTAGGTGGCATTTTTGATCTCTAGTTTAGAAAGCTGATTGTTTTCCAGCCAGGTCTTATTTTCAGGGAAAGATCACACCTTACCTGATAAGATCACTCAAACCCTTCCCGTCCCTTTTTTTTTTTAAAGACTGAGGGCTGTTGCCTGGTTAAAAGCCTAAACTGTGCAGTCAGTCAGGTACTTTAGGTCTTAAAAATATAAAACCACATCAACCACTTTCTTTGAAGGAAAAAAATGTATATATTTTCACTATCACTATTGGATCTTAGTCGTCAGTGAGGTACATTTTCTCCAGGGAAAATAAAAAGGGAAATTCTGATGCAGACAAAATGTTCACATAAAAGGAGAAAGTGAAAACATTCAGATCATTCTGAAACTAAGCAATAGTAAATTACAACAGCTCCCAACAATTTCTTTATTCTTAGGAAAAGTATTTACCATAGCAACCATTACATCGCATTGTTCAACAGATCCCAACCGTGCAAAAAAGGAAGCGGAAGAAGATTTATTTCCTAAAATGATATTTGTTCAGTCTCCAGACAACGGGGCCGTCAACAGCAGTGCGATAGCACACGCATGCATATTTCACATGCACCATGGTTTATTTCCCTCTCATGCCATACTTCTCTGTACCATTTGGTAGACGGTGGCCCCGTTTTAACCATCTTGATCTCCTTCCTGACATTTCAGAAAGGATTCCCAGACTGTTTAATGGGGAAATAGGAGATTCTCAGCAAACAGTGTTCAAGACCCCACTTCTCATGGGATTTCTGAAATAGAGTTGCATTTAAAAATGTTTTTTCTAGCTGAGTGTGGTGGTGCATGCCTGTAATCTCAGCACTGGGGAGGCTGAGGCAGGAGGATCTCTGTGAGTTCTAGACCAGTCTGGACTACATAGTGAGTTCCAGGTCAGTCTCAACTGCATAGCGAGACAATGTCTCAAAAAAC
>NW_022900914.1:18317796-18320298 GCF_012274545.1 Fukomys damarensis
TTTTTTTTTTTTTCCAGCTTTAATTGAGTTTATTGGTACATTTTAGGGATACGGTGCAGTTACATTCATTGTTGGGATCTTGTACCTCTACATGACAAGTCTTGATTCTCAAGGAGACAGTGTTCTCTTCACCAAGGCGCCACACCTGACCTTAGAAATGGGCTTCCAAGGCAGAAATGACATAGTAGAAGGGCATGGCTGGAGAAAGTTGCTCCTGTTATAGCAGCCAGGAAGCAGCGAGTGAGGGGAGGAGCCAGGGACGAGCATCCGCCCTTTTAGGTCAGGCCCGCAGTGACCCACCTCCTTCGACCCGGCGCCACCGCCTACCAGGAAATTCGGTCTGTGAACTCCTCAGGGGATAGGTAAGCACCCACCCCCATGATCCAGTCACTTTTCAAAAGCCCCACCTCCGAACGTGAGAATCTGGGGGGACGTTTTCCATCTACACCCTAACGATGTAGTGTGATGTTTCCATTCCTGCAGACAGCGCGCGCTGATCAAATTTAGCCACACAGAACTGGAGAGGCGGCTTCCCGATAAGAGCACTGCCCCTGCAGGCGCAAGGTCCTGGGTTTAATCCTCAGCGTGAAATTCAAAACAAAACAAAACAAAAACCCCACCCTTTTTCCATCCTCTTCCCTTCTCATCTCTAGTAATCACTGTTCGACTTTCAGGGCAACTTTATTTTCGCCTCCACAGCCGAGAGAGCGCGTGGTATTTGTCTTTCTGCGTCTGGTTTATTCTGTGTAACATACAGCCCTCCGTTTTGCTACTCAATGCCAAGATTTCATTCCGTGCGGCTGAATAGTTTCGTTGCATATCAGCTGCATTTTTGTTATTCATCCATCCCTTGGGCAGATAGTGTTACTTTCTTGAAGTCCCTTCCACACCATGTTTCTGCCCATACTTTGTTTTTATATTATAAGTGAAAATATGCAAAGCTCTTAAGGAAATAATCTTACATGTAGACAAAGATATGCAATATAGCATTATAAAAGCCAAAAACACTAGAGCACGTTCTAAGAACATTACTCTTTTATTCTTTTTACCATAAAGTAACAATAATCAGAAGGGAGGAGTATGAGCCTGGACTCAGAATCTAAGTATGTAGCCTCTTTGTCTGTTTCTTAACTGTAAAGTTGGGATGACAGTAACATTATCTGTAAGATTTTTGTGAGGTTCATACTTGCAAACACTACATGGATAACAACACATGTAATTCTTTGCTTTGTGTGCCTATCGCAGAATACTGTACCCGCAACTGGGTAATGTGTTTTACAATTTTTATTTCTCATACTTCTGGGGACTGACAAGTCCGATATCAAGATGATGGCACCTGCCAAGGGCTTTCTCGCAGTGCCATAACACAGCAGAGGACATCATCTAGCAAGAGAGCTTGTGTGCACGGGGGAGCATAAACTGGTCTCTCTTCCTCTTCTCACAAAGTCACGTTCGGAAAGGCCCACCCTCGTGACCTTGTGTCACCCCAAATACCATCAGTCTAGAAGTGTGTGGATTAAGTTTCCAACTGCATCAACTTCTACAGGATACCTTCAAAGCACTAGCAACACAACAAATTCTTCGTGATTGTCACTATCCTTATTGTGAACACAGGCTGTTGTTCACACTATTGACTAGAAGTCCTTTAATATACCGGTTGTTGGCTTGTCTGATCATTATGGTGTCATCTGCATGGAGACATACACGTTTTTATAAGAAGAAAGCATGTTTGAGTTAGAAATAAATTCTAAAAGACATGACATTCATTTTTGTAAAAATGATTTTGTATGCCGGAGACTTTTAGACCAGTAACACTCACATGCACTTTCTATGGAGAAGGTTTGGTAGAAACACATGCTATATTTGGGATAGGATAGGCTTACAGTGGCGGTGGCATTTCTAGGTTTCTACTTAATAGAATATTTATAAACCAGATCGAGATAAAGTCTGATGCCTGGGAGACAAGACAAGCCTGGAGTTACAGATTTGGGAATCATCAGATGAACATGATCTTTTGAGTTTTTTAAAATAGATAAGCCCTTGTATTTCTACACGTCCTCATGTCTTGGTTTCCAGGCTCTACTTGTCTGGAACAATAAATCAAATAAGACAAGCAAAGATGGTGACAAAGTTTATTTGAAAAAGTAAAAGCAAAGAGTAAGGGAAAAACTGGCTCTACAGAGTAAACTTGGATAGAATAAAAGAAGAGAAAAACTATACCCTCAAGAACACAGGGCTACTTAAATGGGTACATTTTGAGGATATACTTCTAAGTGAAATAAATACGGCACACATATGCAAATACCGAATAGTATCACTGGTGTGAAAAACTAAAATAGTACTCAAGATCCTAATGGGACAATTAGCAACATGAAATAGGAAGAAAAGGACCAAAGGTGTAGGGACAATGAGAAGAATAGGGAAGGGGGAATAAGGGAAAAGGAAAAAAATATGAGAAAATGTAAAAATGGAATTAAAGTGTTTGAAGGCGGGAGGGGAGGA
>NW_022900914.1:18320312-18333415 GCF_012274545.1 Fukomys damarensis
TACAAGATCCCAGTAATGAATGAAACTGTACTGTCTACTAGAATGTACCAATAAATTAAGAAAAAAAAAAAAAAAGAACACAGGGCTACCACGAGGAAAGTACCATAGCAAGCTCTTCATGGTGTCTGTACCCACACCTTGCGCAATCCACAAGAAACTCTATGTATGGGGTCTTGAGAGGCAGTGCTGAGCAGATTTTAGAATCCTGCCATATTTCTCTTCCCAGCCAGTCTAAGCTATGCCCTATCTCCTATCTCACTTGTAGGGAAGCATAATTATAATTTTTCAAAAGTACCCTTTTAGGGCCGGGGATTTAGCTCAGTGGTTCCTCTGCTTTCCTGGCAAGCACAAGGTCCTGAGTTCGATCCCCTGTATTAAAAAAAAAAAAGAGCACCCTTTTACTTCACATGCACATAGACATTACAGAAGCACTCACAAATTAAAATATATGCAAATGGAGCCAGGGATTTAGTTCAGTGGTGCCACTGCCTGCCTCTCAAGCGCAGGATCCTGAATTCAATCCCTGGTACACACACACACACACACACACACACACACACACACACACACACACACAATCTACTACATTTATATCAACAGGAAAAGGGATAAATGAATTGTACAGACAATTCAGACTAAACTCCACAGCATTAGTGAAATTGAGTAACTTGAAGTACATGTACCTCCAAGAACTAATCTCACAAATATAAAGTTAAAAAAAAACTACATATAAAGTCAAGCAGAGAATTGGGTTGAAAAAGACAGGTTTTGGTTTCATTTTGTTTTTTGTACTGGGAATCCCCAGCCCAAAGAAGACAGTTTAAAGTACACAGCAGAGTGGGGGGTGTAACTCAGTGGTACCATGCCTTCCTGGCAAGCACAAGGTCCTGAGTTCAATCCCTGGTACCAAATAACAAAAATAAGCAAGCAAAAAGTATACAGTACTAACAGAAGTGTACCAAATATACATTTTAGCAAAGAGTCAATAAGCTAAAATCAATATTTCGTACCTGGTGTGGTGGTACATTCTCAAAATCCCAGCATGAAGGAGGTTGAGGCAGGTGGTTCACCTTGAATTCAAGGCCAGTTTGGACTACTTAGTGAGTTCAAGGCCATCCTGGACTATATAGAAAGACCCTGTCACAAAAAAAAACCCAAAACCAAAATCAGTATTTCATTAAGGGAAAAGATGAATATCAATGCCAAAGAATAGTTTTTGGAATACAAAAATAAACTGATACTATATTTAAAATATTATTGATATTCCGCCATTAATTTTGTGTGCAGGTGTATATCAGGGATCAAACTCTGGACCGTGTCCTTGGAAGGCAGGAAACAAAACCACTAAGCTAGATCTCCAGCCCTCTTATCCTTAATTTTATTAGTTACTAGTTCAGTTAGAACAATGGAGCTGAGGAAATCACTTCCCTCCAACCATTTGCGTTTAAACAGCACTCCAGGCCATTCCACCTTCCAATGTTCTGAGAAAGGTAGAAAATAACCACAAAAACTCAGGAAATTGTTGACATTCTAGGCAAGAGCACATGCGTGCCCACGATGTATCCTTCTGACTTAACCTGCAGTCACTTTTACCCTACTCAAACCTTTTTAAGGGTTTATGAATATGCACTGTAGGAGACCAGACAATGAGGATCCAGGCCTGGTTGACCTTCCCCGGGAGCACAAAAGAAAAAAACAGCAAGCTGTGCCTCCTTTGGCAATGTACAGGCACGCTAGCTGTTGCAAGTTCCAGAGAAATGAAAATAACTGGATCTGGATGTTTACCAGGGTGCATGCTATAGATAGCAAGAAATAGGTGAATATTCTATTGATCTCGTTGTTCCTTCCCATATCTATGTGAATAAAAGAGGTGAGCCAAACCCTCAGGGCTCTTCGTCCACTACAGGCCAAGAGTCCCCTGGTACCCTCATTCCAAATTACCTTTGTGTCTTTTGTCTTTCATCCTCATTCACCCCCTGGTTGGGGATAAGCTCAAAGGCTACTTCCTGTAATGTGCTACACCCACTCCATGTAATTAAGATCAGCGTGAATACTGGGACGAGCATGCATTTTTGAGAACCCCTGAGATGGATGACACAGTATCCTGTCAGTCATTCCTGTCAATCTCACCTAAGGCTCATTGGGAGGCACCTGGGCTGGAGTGCATATTCTTTGAATTCTGAAAGCCTGATTTATCTGTGTGCCATGTGCTGTATTCAGTGTGAAGTGTGCAGTGCTTTTTACTTTCTGTCATCCTGGCACCACTTTTCAGTTTGTACCTTATTTTTGGTCTGCATAGACTTGCCCTGAACACTTCTTCCCGTGATCATGAATAAATACAGATGTTTCTCAGTTGCCATTGGGTGCGTGCTTGCAACTAATTGCTTGTTATACACAAAAGATTGTTATCTACCCAGTAACTAACAGTAACAGTAATCCAGTACCAGTACCACAGCGTATTCAGATATTGTCCTGCTTTTGCAGTCACTGATCTGCTCATGTGTGACTCTAAATTAACTTTTACTTGCCCTTGAGAGCTTGTTTGGAGGCTCTAGCGGGGGAGTGCAGCTACTTGTATACCCTTGACCGAGGAAACGGTCCTTCTCTGTCGGGGGTGGTCGTCCTCTTCGACTGAGCATGAAGCTTTGAGAGGGACGCACATGGAGGGGTGAGGGAGGAAGGGGACACCGCCTAGCCAGCCAGATCGGCCGAGTCAACCGTAGTGATCAACGGGGTGACAGATGCTACAGTCAGATCGCCCTCACATCTGTTGCTTGCACTTGGAATCACTAAAGGAATAAGACATTTGGGGATTATAGCATTTTTTTCTCCAATACATATTTCTTTTCTTTTCACCATTTTCACTGTTTCATTTTCTTTTCACTGTTTTTTTAATTATATTTGAGTAAAAAAGTGATGATGAATATGCATGATTTGAGAAGTTTTCCTATTGGTTAATTTTTCTTTTTTCTTTTTTTTTGTACCGGGGATCAAACTTGGGTCCTTGCACTTGCGAAGCAGGTGCTGGAACCACTGTGCTAAATCCCTGGCCCCCTATTGGTTAAATTGTAACTAAGACATTGACATTCTACTTTAAATTTATCCTCATAGAAAGAAGAGGAGTCCAGTACAGCACTTTTTCTTTAATAATTCATGATTTAACCAGGATATAGAAACTAAAAATTAGAGTTCTTAAAATTATTTTTTTGAATACTAGTACACACAGCTATACAGTGATTAAAAATGTGACATCTAGGTCCCATTATTCTAATTTTTATTATTTTTATAAGGATGTATTGACTTACTAAAAATCTACTGTCTTCCTAACACTGTCTAGCTGATGAACTAATTTTTTTTGTTGGTTTGTTTGTTTTGTTTTTCTAGACAGGTTTTCACTAGGTAGCTCAGGCTGGTCTTGAACTCACTTGCCTTGAACTCAATCCTCCTGCCTCAGCCTCCCATTTTCTGGGATTACAGGTGTGCCCTACAATACTCAGCTTCATGTACTATTAACATGGAGCAATAATGCATAGGGCAAGCTTTTCCTTTGCCCCCTCTCATTTTTTTCATACAGTATTTTTTTCCCAGAAACGTAACTGTTTGAGCTGCAGAGTGTTCTGCCCAATGTATCAAATGTTCTGTAACCATTTGAGCTGCCCCATGTTCCTACCAGACCTTTCAAGAATGTTCTGTTACCTCTGTCCCTCCCGCTTCTGTGAGCATGCTCCCCTGGTACACGTTTCAGGAATGTCCTGTAACTCCACCCTCCCGTTTCTGTGAGCAGGCTCACCCAGCACATGGGCACCTCCCCCTATAGCTGTCCATATGAGGCTGCTTCCATTTCTGCTCAGGGCTCGGGATTCAGAAAGTGGATAAATGCCTCTGAGCCAGCTGGCTAATAAAGTTTTCTCTCTAGCTCTTCAAGTAACTTTCGGATTCTGGAGTCTTTGAATTGCTGTAGCTGTAAGCACTTGAGCTGTAGCAACACTGAGCTATTCCATTTTGCCACAGCATTAATATTCTATCAATGGTCCACCTATTAAAATGGTCCATGCCTATTAAAAAGTTATTAATATTTTTAAAATGTAAAATTAACAGCTTTCACGATAGTAATGATTGCAGCATATTCCTTTTGCAAATACTCATTTTTACTTCAACCTACTAAAATTTTGACGTACAAGGGCAGAGATTTCTACTCCAAGCCACAACCAGAGCACTTAACTATGTTAGCAAGTGACCTTCCAGATACTGACAGTAAATCTTTATTCCTATGACTGACATGGTGGCACAGAATAGCTATGATTCACCTTCACTCGATGGTGTGATCAGTGATGGCCCTTTGAACCCTGACTCAAGTGCCAGAAATGATACGGAGGTAAACATTCAGCTATTTGGCCTTCCAAAACCAAAGCTAAGGCAGACACTGTAGCACTTCTCTTACTCAGAAAAGGTGAAAATCGTACAAAGACTTGGTTTTGCTTAGGAATTGTATAGATATGTATCACAGTTACAACAGCCTACCTGAGAACAGGTGTGAACCACGGGCGTGCTTTATTTAGGTTCTCTGGGAGAGAATGCGGTGGAGGGAGGCACCAGTGGAAAGACAGGTAGAAGGACCAATTGTATTTGTGATGTTTCATTCATTTTTGGTACTAGGAATTGAACTCAGGGCCTTGTACTTGCCAGGAAGGTGCTATGCTGCTGAGCTACATCCCTGGGCTATGTTTTATTTCTTTAGCAATATTTGGAACATGAATGATGGTTTTATTTCTCTCTTTTTTTCTTGCCTGAAATTTTAATAATAACAAGCTGAGGTGTGGCGGCACATTCCTGCAATCCCAGCACTCTGGCAGGCTGAGGCAGGAGGCAGTTTAGCCAGTTAGCAACACCCTGACTCAAAATAGAAAATAGAAACTACTGGGGATGTAGCTGAGTGTGAAGGCCCTGGATCAATCACCAGAAGTGATATATAATAATATATTATATAGTATATAGTATATAATAATAATAGTAACAGCAACAATAATAACAGAAGAAAAAGAAAAATATCAGAAAATGAGAAACTATTACTACTGTTAAGAATCCCATACAGGTTTAATAACCAGAAATACAACTTTTTCATTTATTAACTTTTAAAATTGGAGCACTCAGGAGGCTGAGGCCAGAGGATTACCATAAATTCGAGGCCAGCCCGGGCTACACAGTAAGTTCAAGGCCAACCTCAACTACATAGTGAGACCTTGCAAAAAAAAAAAAAAAGGGAAACTCAGTAGTTTATGATTTAATCAAATAAACAACAACCAAATCTGCAGCCTTCAGAGGTAAGAGCTCTACTTTTAGGGGTGTGTAACTCAAAAACAGCTTGTTGTAATGTTCCCCCACTTCTGTTGGCCACAGTTTTCTTTTTTTATAGTTACTAAGCACAAATTTTCTGTTTTTCTCCACAGCTCCTCACATTTCTATTGAGAAACCTTGGTGAGGAACCCCTCCCTTGTAGTTGTTTGCCATTGCTAAATAGCCGCCTCGTTTCCTGTTTTCTTTCTCTTACCTAGAGACAAGAGTGGTACAGAACAGAGGAGGATATGACAGCTAGAAGGAATATTACAACAGCAATGAAAACAATCACTCTGGGTCTTACACCTGTTTACTCATTTTCATTCTGGCAAATTCTATCGTGCAAGTAACACTTCAAGTGGGACCGGCTGCACTGGTATGGGTGGAGAAGTCATCTGGCCCCAGTTGTCCTCTTCAGCAGTTTTGGTTAATCTCTTTTCTTTTTTTTCTTTTTTCAAAACTTCCCTCTAGTCAGACCTTGAATTTGATGTTGAGCGTTGGTAATTTTGTACCTCTATAAATCTGCTTGGAGGCAGATATGTGGCCTGGAGATGTAACAATGAGTTGGCTTTTCAGAGGTGGCTGGACCTAGAGCATGTGATGCTGAGATCAAGGGAGCAATGCTAGGATTAAGGGTGTGAATGCTACCTGCCCTACCCGTGGATCAGCCTGGATAAGATAGAAGGGATGGAAGAGGTTTGTTGCTTGCTGCTTGCTGCCTTCTGCCTGCCTGCCCTGCAGTGTCCCTCTGCATGCCACCCTGCCTTTGAGCCAGCCGACTATGACTGAAATAGCTACAAACTGTGAGTCAAATAAACCTTTCCTCATTTAACTTTGAGTGTTGGGTATTTTGTCTCAGCAACAAGAAAAATAACTGCAATCCCAGAACTCAGGAAGCTGGGGCAGGAGGACTGTGATGAGTTCAAGGCCAGCCTGAGACCCTGTCTCAAAAAGAAAAAAGTAACTGAATCAGCCAACTTGGTGGGATGTGCCTGTAATACCAGCTTCTTGTGAAGCTGAGCTAGAAGGCTCGATGCCACATTCGAGGCTAGCCTGAATAACTTAGCAAAATGGTGTATCTGAATGAATGAATGAATACATTACACATACATACTTACATACATGGGGCTGGGGTGTAACTCACTGGCAGAGCTCTTGCCTAGCATGGATGAGATCCTGAGTTCAATACCTCCTACTCCAAAAGAAAGAAAAATAAAACTGCCTTTTGTTAACCAACTACTATTTGCTGTAAACAAGTAACCTGTTACTTCCAACTATAAGCACTCCAAACAAGCCAATTATAAGAGTTTCATATTTTAAAATTATTAAAATATACCAGTGTTCAAGGAGATTTGTTTTAAAGTCCAGGAATTGCTTCTTGTGCATAGAAGAGACCCCTTACAGTTAGCTGAGTCGTAAACTACTGCACAATTTATCAAACAGCTTTGAAAGTTAAATTTAAAATATCTTCCTTATAATTGGTGCCTTACTAGATAGAGACCTGTGCAAAGGATTAAAAATTATTTCTCAGAGAAGCATTTTACAGAGCTAGGTCTTAAAGAATGAAGGGGGAAAAATGAGGCAAAAAGAATAGCACATAATTAAGAAAGAAAGAAAGAAAGAAAGAAAGAAAGAAAGAAAGAAAGAAAGAAAGAAAGAAAAAATAGCACGGAGACTCAGATGCATCAAGAACATGATCCATGAGCATGTGAGGCAGAAACAATGGAGATGAGACTGGAAAGTAAATTGAGGCCAAATTGTTTTAATTTTATATAATTTAAAGTTTGTAGCATAAAAATGAGAAAGCTCTTAGAGGGTTTATTGAAGGGAGTCACATGACCATGTGGGTATCTTAGGAAAGCACTTGGCCTCTATGAGACGCCATATATTTGGAGACCTTTGCAAGTCCTCAATGGCTGGTCATCATTCTTCCTAATACTTAAGTAAGGGGATGGTCAGATCTGCAGTCAGGTGTGGGGCTTTTCCTTCAGAGCCTGATTGAACAGCATTCAGGGAAGGAGACATGCTGGTGTGGGCTGGACATGGTGAAGTGCTTCCTTTGTTACTGGACTTCAGTGAACATGGGAAGAGTAATTTACTAAAAGTAGATGATCAGATCCCTCACCAGACTAATTGCAGAGAATCACTGAGTAAGATTTAGTGACTCCCCAGAATATTCTAATGTACACTGAAGTTTGAGAATTGTTGTCCTATCTGGAAGTCCCTTCCTCCTCTTCTGTGACTTGGTCATCACTGAAGACAAAGTAGCTGCTGCATTCTAGTTGGGGTCCGTAGTATCATTTAAAATATTTGAAAAAAAAAAAAAAACATTTGGTTTTTGCTCCTGGTAGCTGGCACAGAGCCCTGAAACCCTTGGAATCTTCTGAGAGATGAAAATTTTGTATGCTACTAAGATGGCATGATGCGTGAGGGGCCTCAGTAGCTTCAGAATGGAGTCTGATCGCCAGAAAGGAGAATGAGAAGGGGGCAAGAGATTGAGTTCAGTCTTCCATGGCCAGTGTTTTAATCAACGATGCCTACATAACAAACCTCAACAACAGCAAGACCCTGAACAACACAGGCTTATGGGTTTTGTGAATGTGAACTCCTCTCATGGTTTGTTTCTAGACGTCCCCTCAAAGCCTCATACACTTACAGGTGGGGCTTTTCAGAGCCGGCTGGATTGCTGGATCTAGGATGTGTGATAGTGGGATTAAGAGTGTGTGATACTAAATTAGTCCATGATTGGAATTAGATAATTGTGGGTGGCACCACCCAAAAGGCTCATTTCCTGGATGAGAGAAAAGGGAAAGGCAGGCCAGCTGCTGCTGCTTGCTGCTGTCTTCTGCCTGCCACACCATGAACTGTTTCTCCTCTGTGATGCCCTTTAACCATGCTGCCTTGCTTTGAACCATCTGTCTGTGTATTGAAACTTCTACAGACTTCTACACACTGTGCATTGAAACTTCTACAGAGCTGAAATCTTTCTTCCTTTAACTTTAGGTGTTGGGTAGTTTGTCTCAGCAATGAGAAACATGACTAAGATAGCTTCAAGTTGGTGAACTTACACATATGCTGGGAGGGTGTGGAAGCTTTCCCTACTCCTGTACCTTGCCCTATGCATCTTTTCCATTTGTTTATTCCTTGGTTGTGTTCTTCATAATACACCAGTGAACGTAAAAAAAAAAAGTGTTTTCCTAATCTCTGTGAGTCATTCTAGCAACTTACCAAACCTAAAGTGAGGTCCTGGGAACTGCAAAATTTATAGTCAGCTGGAAAGAAATGTGGATAGCCTGGGCATCTCGTTTGTGGCTGGTGTGCATAGTGGGGACAGTCCGGTAGACCTGAGCCATTTAGCTTGTGGGCTCCGTCCCTAAGTCCAGGTAGGTAGTGTCAGAATTTAAAAGGCGTGGCATCTTTCCTCACCCGTCATAAAGGCCATGACACACGTCTCTAATAAAAGAAAAGTTAAGAAAAAAATAACATTTATTTAATCAAAGTGTTAGTTTTTTTGTTTGCTTTTTGAGACAGGGTCTCACTAGGTAGTTCAGGCTGGCCTTAAACTCACCATGTAGTCTACGCTGGCCTTGAACTTGTAGTGATCCTCCTGACTCAGCTGCTGAGTGCCGGGTTTACAGGGATGCACCATCATGCCTGGCCCTTAAAGTTTTATGTGATTCTTCAGAATGAAGATCCAAGGACACAGAGCAATCTCCCTATTTTATTTATTTATTTATTATTTTGTTTTTTTGAGACAGGGTCTCACTCTGTAGTTGAGACTGACCTGGATCTCACTATGTAGCCCAGGCTGATCTCGAACTCACAGTGATCCTCCTGCCTCAGCCTCCTGAGTGCTGGGATTACAGGCGTGCACCACCACATCCGGCTAAATCTCCCTATTTTTATGCTTAGATGAAATGAAGCTATATAAGAAAGTAGCTGGAAAGGAATCTGAGTGGGGAAACCTAGTGAGATTTGTCCTGTTGTTGTCTGTTCAGCCCCTTCCAGAATGGGAGTCTTATGACCTACTCTCAGACAAGATAAACCAGAGAATCTCTTTAGGGCAAGCTCCAAGACAGAAGTGTAATATTTTTAGGCTTACTGACTCACTTTGGGGAAAAAAGATGCTGGTTCCTATGAACTACCTTGAGGAAGACAAATTCTAGTTTCTGTGACTTGCCTAGGGGAAGAAAAGCAGAGCAAAAGACAGGAGGGCAGGAGGAGGTCAACGAGGGACTTTGCTTTATGAGGCCTGCTTCTGAAGGCTAACGTGCCTTACTTCGGATATCATTTTTTTCTGAGTCACAACAAATTATGAGACACTCAGATGGTATCACAGAATTGGTTGGCATGGGGGAAATGACACATAATTGGTGTCAGAGGAAAAACCACTATATAGGGTCCCTGTCATATTTTGTCCCCTCCTGATCTCACCTGGTCCTTGTATAACCACATTTTTTTTTTTTAAATAGAATGTGATTAAGCCAGGGGAAAGGGCAATTCTGCTGCAATTCTGTGACCTAGATTCAGGGATAACCTTTTGAAGACAAGAAGTGGAGCTTACATTTCTCTAAGCAAGCCTACCCCAGGGAGGCCCAGGCCTGCAGGCCTTTGACACTGGCTTCTGATTACAGTCTACACAATGCCTGGTAGGCAGTTCCAAGAGACCAGGGAGCAAAGGGCCTCGATTCTGGAGAAGTGTGCTGCCCCCGGGGCTGTTATCTTCTTATGACTCACTGATTGATTGCCTTGACTCTGGCTGACCTTGCCTGGGCTGTCTCTTGGCCTTTGAGCCTGGACACATGATGCCTCTCAGAACCTTCCCACCTAGACTGGAGATTACCCTAGTTCCTCTTGGCTGTTTATCGTTAGTCAAACCTTTCCTAGGGCCCAAAGTTGCTGCAATAAACTCAGCCATTTTCACATGAAAAGGCCCTGGGAACCCAAGCAAAAGCTCTGCTAAAAAGGTTTCCTATCCTGATCCTTGCACCTGAGGTTCCAGCTGTGCTGCTTTTTCAGCGCTTGTTCTCAAATCCTGTCTCCTCTCTGCCTTTTCTGATGTCTCCTTCTAAAGAAGACACACAGTTTCTTCAACCAATTTGACCTGTCTTAGTCCATTAGTGTTGCTATAGCAAAAGTACCTGAGACTGGTGATGTATAAATAAGAGAAATTTGTTTCTCGCAGTTCTGGAGACTGGGAAATTCAAGATCAGTGCTATGGTTTAGATCTAGAATGTTGCCCGAAAGCTTCATGTGTTCAGAGGTAGGGTTTTTGGAAGGTGATTGGCTCTTGGCCCTGCATATGCATCTGTGAATTAACCCAACTGATGAATCAGAGCTGAATGTGCTGTTAGAGGGCGGTGTCTGGTTGAAAGAGGCAGGTTACTGGGTGCATGACGGGAAACCCATCGCTCCAACTCTGTCTCGGGCACCTCTTCCAAGACACAAACAGCCCAAGTTCTGAGCTGACAGCCTTGGAGTTCTCCATATTCTTCATGGGAGCCAGTTCTGTGAGGTTTGGGGGAAATTTTGTGCAGCTTAAGATGCTTATCGACCAGCTCGCCACCTTCAAATGGTCTCCAACCTGTACCACCACCCTTTGGGCTCCGTGGGTCTCTCTGTCTAGACCTCTTGAAGACCTTCCCATGTTGATCCTCCAGGTCCCGGCTCTACACGTTTGAGTTCCTGTCTTCTCTCACATCCCTGGAAATCATCTGTCTCCTCTATGTTTTTAACCTGTGTTTTCACCACTATGAGTGAGGGACGGAAGGAACGAGGGGGCGCTGTGAACCCTCCAAGGTCCTAGGAAAGTATATACTTACGCACTGTAAACTCTGGAGGAAGACTGTGGCAGAATGCTCCTTATTCCCCAATGCCCTCTTTTTTAATACGATATCAATAGAATGCCTAGAATCATGATGATACATTTCTAAATTTCCTCTGCAGTTCAGTACGGTTATTTGAATAAGTTCTGACCAATGACCATGACGGACATGACACATGAAACTTTAAGGAAGGGTCTTGAAAGGAAAGTCCTTGCCTTTTGTCCAAAATTCCCTCTTTGTCTGCTCTCCCGTCCTGTTGTCTGAATGTGGACATGGAGTTAAGCCTCATTAGCCAAATGGACTTCAGACTACACCTTAGGGATGGTGAAACAAGAATTTAGAAGGAGCCTAGCTCCCACATAACCACATACCCACACTGCCGTACCCGTCTCGGACCACGTGCTGAGAAAGGCAATCTGCCCGAGCCGTGGCTATCCCTGCATGTATTTTTGGATACGTTCATACCAAAAGTGCGAGGCCCCGATCACTCTTCAGCCAGTCGTTTCTCGAGGTTAAGTTTGCAATGAGCAGCTGTGAGGGATGAGGTGACATCTTCGACACCTTCTCCCAGACAAAGAATAAGCTTGCTTACAACTCACTATAAAAAACTGAGGGGTTGGGACAGGGATTTAGCCGCCTGCCTTGCAAGCACAAGGTCCCAAGTTCGATCCCTTTTACCAAAACAAAACAAACGGGGTGGGGGTAGCTCAGTTGTAGAGTGCCTGTCTAGCATTCAGGAGGACCTGAGTTCAATCTTCAGTGCTGTCAATAAACAATTTTAGTGGAAGATCCCTGCTGTGCTGCTAATCTTCTGTGTGTGGTGTCTGCCTTAGTCTCCTCTTGTTACCGCCCTGGGTTTCTGGAGACATGGGGAACTAGCACCAGCACAGGGAAAACACTGCTCGTTATGCAGTGAGCAGTAAAAAAAAAAAAAAAATTGTCTCAGACCCAAGAGTCTTGTAGTTTTGCCAGCATACATGAAACAGTAACTTATTAACTGTTAGTAGCTCCTGACATATCTACCTTTATACTGTTTTTAGGAGAGAAATCAAATCACCTCTCTCTTTTGCAGAGGTGTGGGCTTGCCGGGAATTGAACTCAGGACCTTGTGTTTACCAGGCAGGTACTGTGTTGCTGAGCTATGCACCTGACCCAAGTGGCCTCTCTCTTAAGCCACTAATATTTTGGATTTCTATTACAGACAGTCAATCTCAACTTATTAAAGAGTAACTTCAAAGTTCGGTTTTGGCAAAAAATCATTCTCATTATATCATATTGGATATTTATATACAAAATAAGTCCATATGTTGCTTGGGGCCTCTTTTTTGGGGGTACCAGGGATGGAACTCAGGACCTTACGCTTACAAAGCAGGCAGTGGAACCACTGAGCTAAATCCCAGCCCACTTGGGACTTCTTGAGCTAGTGTCTTGTGGGAATTAGGAAGATCACACCATGCTCGATCCCATGTGGGCAGCAGATACTGAAGATACTGTGGACTTGGATCAAGCTGTCAAAATTATGAAAGTGAATTCTGTGCATTTATACGGTTATACAATTTTATAAAGTTAAATGTGATTTTCTGCCCAGGGTTATGTTCATTTACCCATGCTTTGCAGTGTGAACTTCCATCTTTTAAGGGATGCAGTCCGGATGAACTGGAGAACAAGTCCCTTGATCCACTTTTTCCTCAGTTTCTTCTGCTTGGGAGCTCTTATCCTTCATAAAACAGCAGAGTCACCGAAAATACTGAGGAAGGCTCAAACAAATTTGTGTCACTATCACATTAATCAGGAGACCAAACAGGCAAAAATAAAATAAGAATAGATGTGAAGATAAAGCAACACTGCTATCAAACCAGAACCATGGACAAAATGTTGCAAGCAACTCTGTGAGATACAGGTTGTATGCTGATGTTTCAAAATATTCTTTTTTTTTTTTTTTTT
>NW_022900914.1:18333538-18346952 GCF_012274545.1 Fukomys damarensis
TGTTTCAAAATATTTTTTTTTTTTTTTTTTTTGGTACCGGGGATCAAACTTGGGACCTTGCTCTTGCAAGGTGGGCAGGGGAACCACTGAGCTAAATCCCCAGCCTAAATGTTTGTGATGTGAGGTCTGTTTAGATCTGTGATAGCTCATAACTTGAATGTTCATAAGTGGAGGATTTGCCATAGTTTTGTTTTGTTTTTGTTTTTATGTGGGGTACTGGGATCGAACTTGGGACCTTCTGCTTGCAAGGCAAGCGGCAGAACCACTGAGCTAAACCCCCAGTTCTCAAAATATTCTTAATGCTTAAATGTAGTCCCGTCGCTCTTTTCTGGGTACATGTTGTTTTTGTGTGCTCAGCGTCCATTCCCAGAGTGGAAATAGCACCCAGATTTCCCTCAGGAAATCCCCCATGTCCTCTCCCAATCTATATTTTGGGATAAAGCTGACCCCACCCTACAATGATCAGATAATCAGTTTAGGAAGGGCATCGGATGAAGCCTGCCCAATGAGATTCAATTCAGGCTTTGGTTGACACTAGTGGGAATGAAAAGCTCACTTTACATTGAGATTTCAGAGCTGGGGATTTAGGTCAGTGGCACTGTACCTGCCTTGAAAGTGCAAGGTCCTGAGTTTGATCCCTGATACCAAAAACTGAGTAAATTAATTAATTAATGCATGCATATAAAAAAACAAATAGTACTAATGTAAAGTAGGATCTGTGGCTGTTAAGAACTTTTTCTTCTTTTTTGTCTTTGAGATAGGGTTTCACTAGACAGTTCAGGCTAGCCTCGAACTCACTATACCTAGGCTTGTCCCAGGCTGGGCTCAACCTCTCGGAGACCCTCCTGTCTCAGCCTCCCAAGTGTTGGGATTATAGATATGTGTCACCACACCAGGCAGGACCTTCTTTATCTACAGTAAGTGAATGCAAAACTCTCTTGAGACCAATGTGACCCAATGCAAGCAACCAATTTTTAAAAATCTACAATTGCCTTAGAAGATGATCATGTTTACATTACTGCAATGTATGAGAGTGTACAAAATGGTTCGTGTTCTCAGATGATCACAATCCCAGGCAGCAGATAAGGAAGTGGTTACGTGCTCCTATCTCTGCAGCCCAGCTACCTAGAATAAAATCTTGGTTTCCTGACTCACTAACCAACCGTGTGACCTTGAGCAACTCTAACCTCTGTAAGTCTCAGGTTCTGTATCAGATAATAGTGTTTGGTCAGTGGTACTGACCACAGTACCTAATACACTTTCAGGATGGTACCAAGGAAAGTTTTATGTTTACTAACATTTTACTAGCATTACCAACACTTTATGCTTAATAGCATTCAATTAATAATAACTGGATGGACCAATGAATATGAATTATTCCCATTTTATAGATGAGGGGACTGAAGTTCAAAGTGGTTGAACTAATTACCCAGACAGTAAGTACTAGTGCCTCTCGAACTCAGGAGTTCTGGTACCGAGACAGCATTCACAAGAGCATTATCTACATGGAAGAATGTATCCTAGACTCATTCAATAATTATTTATTGAACAACTAATATGTGCAAGTCACTATGCTTGGTCCTAGAAATTTTAAAATAATCCTAATATAGCTAGTTATCTGTGAGCAATCCTGAAATTACAAATACCTTGAGAGCAGTCCCCACATTTCCCTTCATCCAGAGTGAATTCTGAAAATTTAACTGGAGTTTTTATAGAGGCTAGAGATGAAGATCGTATCATGTTAAACTAGAATTTGCTCAAAGAAGATCCTATCTTCTTTATTAAGGTATAATCAGCATTTAGCACAGTGTTTGGCAAATACTCACTTAATAGCTGACAACTGAAGAACATGTCACACAGGCAAACTTGGTCCATCTTCCTAAATAACTTCTCACGTGCCCCCCATGATGCCTCCCCCGTCTTTTTTGGGGGATACCGGGGATCGAACTCGTGCCCTTGCGCTTGCGAGGCAGGCACCGGAACCACTGAGCTGAATCCCCAGCCCCTCCCTTCAGAATTTTTGATGAAACTGGCCTGAACTGCACTGTGAAGACATGTACCTCTCCGGAACTTCATAGGATTCTCCCTGGTATACCTGGCTTCCAATTACAGGAGTTTTTATCTGCAACAAAATATAATGAGTTTGAGTTACAAAAAAAAAAAAAAATTTAAGTCAAAATATTGAGTTGAAGAGCCAATCTCATGGAAAGATAAGGAATCCCAAGAAGAACCAGCAAGCAATGAGACAGAGAGCAGGTCTGCAGTAACATATCAACGGGATGGAGGAGAATCCATTCCAGCTTTCCTTACAGACAAGCTGAGAGTTGGTTTTGTAATTATATCTCGGTAAGCGCAGCAGGCTGGCAGCAGCTTCAAGTTTTAAAGTCATTTCTATGAATTCAGAGGCTAAGAGGTCCCAGGAACAGTGCATGCTGCGGAGGAGGAGGGCGGGGAGGAGGAGGAGGAGGAGGGCACAGACAGGGTCTGAGGACTCTGGTTTCCTCAGGCCCAGCTTGGCTCTGTTTTGGGGACTAACCTCCAGCTGAGGAGAATCAGGCTTTGTTCTTTTATTCGTACACCTGACACCTTCCCCTCCTCCCAGTTGAAAGAAAAAAGAATTCCTCTTTTACAAAAAACGTCACAGATCCTACTCCCTTTACCTCATAACCATGCCCTCAGGTTTAGCTCAAAATTAAATGAAATACTTCCCAGAATTCGGCAGTGTTTCTTTTTCCTTCCCTGCCCTTTCCTTTCATTTTTCGTACCAGGGACTGAACTCAGGACCTTGCGCTTGCAAGACAGGTGTGGTGCCACTGAGTTAAATCCCGGGCCCGTAGTGTTTCATTTTTTATATTCCCTCCTTGCTTCCGACCTTCTCACAGATGAAGAATATTAACCTAGATGGGGTGCGGGGTCCTGCAGCATATCACTGTGAGATTAAGAAAGTGGGCCAGTTAAAAAAAAAATCAGTCCGTGTCTGACAGCTGACTGAAACTCAAGGTGGTCCTCTTTGGAACAATTTGTTAACGATTTCAAAGTGAAAGGAAAATGAAATCAAGAAGTGTACTCCTTCCACCTTAGGGAGACATCATGCTATGTTTCATTTTCTCCCAAGCCAGGCATCTTGGTACTGGCTACTCAAATGTATTCATTTCTTCTGTGATGGCAAAAACTTGGCAGAACACTGAGAACTGGAGGCAGAGAGAGGGAAAAAAAAATGTGGACTTCCTGCTCACAGAAGAGATTCGAAGACATCCTCGCTAACACAGCATTGCTGAAAGGGCTTGTGCGTGAGTCAGGCACAACCGTTAAGTGGGCTGATGGGACTTGCAGAGCTGAAGAGAATTTCTGATGAAGCAGCAGGCAGGAGTGCCTGTCTGTTATTGTGTGCATGTAGCCGGGCCTGTAATTTGACTTGCTTGGGGCTTTTTGTTGTGATTATTATAGGCTGCGAGTCCCTAGGCCTGTTGCAAGCCTGCTTTGCCTCTGCTATCAGAATTCCTCCATGGCTCACGGTGGAGAATTGAGGCTTTGTGGTAAGAATGCTAAATACTCCTTTAAACTACACAGAAAAGGCCGAGAGACATTTTTATTAGCATCTGATTAGAGGAACATGATACCAGTCCTCCTAATTTCCTCACCACAGATGCCTTTCCCAACACACTGCAATCTGGCTGGATGCTGTCTGAAGCATCCAGGAACCAGGCCAAAAGCGGGGCCCAGCAAAGAGGACTGAATATGAAGACAACTGAGTAAAACGTGTCTTTAGGCTTCCAGCACTGCCTCTTCCCCAGAGCCAGTGCCTTTCTAGTGAAATACAGAGTTACCCATATTTTATCTCAGTCTTACCAAGGCTCTCTAATAGATTAATTGTAGTCCATCTTACAGTTAGCCATCAACTCCCTACCTTCCTTCCTTTCCTTGTTGGTACCAGAGATTGAACTCAGGACCTGCTGGTGAGGCAGGTGGAACCACTGAGCTAAATCCCCGGTTATCAAGTCTTTCACTACATCTGATTCGAGATAATACCATCAGAATAACCTGAGGGATGTAAAAAATGCAGATTCCGAATTATCACCCTAGGCTCTGAGAATCAGAAATTGCAAGAGTTGGCCTAGGAATATGCATTTTGTTTATTTATTTATGTAGTTCCGACTGCCCTGGAACTCACTATGTAGCCCAGGGTGGTCTCAAACTCACAACAATCCTCCTGCCTCAGCCTCCCCGGGGCTGGGATGACAGGCATGCGCCACCAGCCCGGCAGGACTATGCATTTTAATACCTCCTCAGATAATGCTGAGGGCACACTAAAGCATGACAATATTTAATGACCTCAGGACTTTTGTACTTATGGATTTATTCCTACTTGTGGATACGGAAGCTGGCGTCTACAGGGATCTCGCTATAGCTTTTCACTTAATTTCTCCTAAAGGAAGTTGGACTTCAGGAACAAGAAGGGAGAGCTCCGGGAACGTCAGCTCATCCCAGAAGCCAGTTGAATTTCCCGACTCAGGTTTTGGGTTTAGAAAGACTACAGGCCCCAAAATGCGATGTCACCTCCCAAGGACTACCATTCCCAACATGCAGTGCGGCCAAGTAAGTAAAGGAAAAGATTGAAAGCCGGGCTGCAAGAGTGTCCTTCTGGCGCCCGGGGCAAAAGATTTAGAAAAGCCCCAGAGGATTTTTTTTTCTTTCCAGGATTGGTCACTCCCTAAATCCAGACGAGGAAGGGGAGGCGCCTAAGCAGAGTCCCGACCTTTCTCCAGTAAATTTGAGTCACTTCGGGCTTGGCCCCTGGCGTTTGAAGGACTGAGCGTGTTAGCGCGCCCCGAACTTTCCCAATGGTTTCGGTGACCAGAAACGTGTTTGGAGAGCTGCCCTCGGGGGGAGGGACAGTGGAGAAGTTCCAGCTGCAGTCAGACCAGCTGAGAGTGGACATCATCTCCTGGGGCTGCACGATCACAGCCCTGGAGGTCAGAGACAGGCAGGGGAAAGCCTCAGACGTGGTGCTCGGCTTTGCCGAATTGGAAGGTGGGTTGCATCCGGTCCCGGTCCGCCGGCGGACCCCAGGAGCACTCGTGACACACCCCGGCTCGCTCGGGCCGCCCGCGGCACCAGGGTCCCGGGGCAAAGTCCCCGGAGCTTGGGACCGACTAACTCGGGAGTGCGTGGACTTTGGGAACAGGGTGGTGCGGCGATCGGTGCTTGGAAAAAACCAGAATGAATGCAGATCGTTCTAGGATTTGGCGTCCGATTACCCATTCAGGCTTTGCCTCTGGTTAGTCAAAAAGTCTACTGAGATTTAAACAAAGCTTCAGAAATCCTGGGGCAATCTGAACTGCAGTTTTTGGTTCTTTTCCGGGGGGGGGCGTGGCTCCCAGTTCTTCCCCTGTGCTCTTTCTGAAGCAGTAAAATCAAAACACGCGCCCTCTCTACTTCCATGTTCCGTTGTCAGATTCTCCTTGAGGCCTATCCGTCCCAGAAATTCCCCATAGTGCAAGCTAAGAGAGGAGAACTTGGCTGTTGGGGTCCGCGGAGGTATAATGCTCAGCCTCCCTTCTGCTCAACAAGCATATAGTTAAGGAAAGGAGTCGGACTCCGTCCAGATACTAGGCCACCTGACTAGGTGAACAATTCATCGCAGTCCTTAGGCAATCAGGATCATGCATTAATTCATGGATTTTAAAACTTTGAATTCAGGGCCAGGGATTTAGCTCAGTGACACTGCAACCTCCTAGCAAGTGCAAGGTCCTGAGTTCGTTACCATACCATACCATAAAACAAACAAACGAACCTTTTAACTCAGCGAAATCAAGTCAGCAAGACAAACGAGGCCCCGGCCTTTGAGGGCCTTGCAGTTTAGTTGAAGAGATAGATTTTAACCCAGCAGTTGCATAAATAAATAATTACAATTGCAATTTGATTGCAGCAAGGGAAAAGGTAAATTGCATTTATCTCTTGCGTTATGGTGCGACGAGACAGAAAACGAGGTCTTAAAACTGGCGGGAAGCCGAGAATTAATACCTTCTGCTCTCTGGTGGGATAGACAAATTCTGCTTGCAAGAAGTTCTGAAGTTTTCTTTTCGGCCTGTCCTTTCGTCTGTTTTCTCTCTTTAGATGTTTAAATAGGCTCACGATTTGAGGTCAACAGGGAAACCGAGAGCCTTGTTTTGCCCATAAACTTTCATCTCTTCAGTAAAATTTAAGATAAAAATATCGCGAGGATCCCATTCCTCACCTCTGGTTGTCTTTAGGTGCCCTGAGCTTCCGGTCTTGGCCTGGAGAGGGGACTCTGCCTCAGCAGACTTCCGGTAATCACCAGTGAGGAGCCTGTGAACAGGGAACTCAGGGGACTGACTGGTAGGAAAGGGCGTGATGTGGAGAAGGATCAGGCACAGTTCCCCTTCCTGTTTATGTCCAGACATCTTTAGAGTCAGGAGGGCAAGGCAAGGGTCGAAAGGATCCCTTAGAATCATTTTTGCTGAGTCATTTTTCTCTGCTGAGCGCTCAACCCTCTCTTTTTTTGTACCGGAAATCGGGTTCAGGGCCTGGAGCTTGCCAGGCTGGCGCTGGGCCGCTAAGCTTCATCCGAGCCCTGCATGAGATAAAATCACAAAGAGATTACTTGTGCCTGTGCAGAATCGGATCGCTCATGGAAGCCAAGGAGAATTGATCTATAGCCTAGAATTTCAGAGCCAGCCAGGAAGTGGGAGATCAGCTGTAAGTACCTTCTTTCATTCCCTGGTTTCCATGGCTGCCCACCCCCTACTAGGACACACACACACCTCCCTCACTTCTTGCCATATTTAGTTCTGCCGTAAGAGTCACATAGATCTAAAAGCCCAAGCGGTCCTGGGAATTCATAGGAAGCGTGAGCCACAGTCACACGGCACCCAGGAAGCACCAGTTTCTTGGTAGGCAGGAAAGTGCCAATTGTACTAAAGTGCCAAGTGCGTGGAAATGCCAGTTGTACGGAAGTATAAATTGTGGGAGGCCATTCGCATAACCATCTGTGTGTCTGTGACTCCTGAGAGGGTCTTGAAAGAAATATTCCTAAAAGTGAGAAAAGACGGCTCCCCGTCCCTCCTGGCAACGCATCTCGAGAATGTTTGCTAGCATTTTCTTATCAGGATGCACGCAGCTTCACAAAATGCCAAGTTGAGTCAAAGCTTTTCAAATATTCTTAGTTCTGGGTCAAGAAGGACATTTTCATTCTACTGTCATTTAGAAAATTTATCCTAAAAGGAATAAATGCTATTTTCAAAGCAGAAATTGAAGGAGAATATCGTTAGAATATAAAATAGTGCTTTCTAATAGGTTTAGTGGTCTTTGAGGTTATTCTGAATGGACCCCAGTTCCCCTTTTGAGGCCCTGTCTTTCAGTTTTTTCATAGATTGCTTTAGTATTGCCATAGAATTCACATGTCATAACAGGAAGCAGATTGTCCCTGTCGTAAAAGTATGAAAAGGCTTTCTGCAACTCTTGGTTGATTCTGATGTCTTAAAACCCATATTAAGAAATGAGTGTCAGTGGTTATTCTTAAGGAAGGAACCTGGAGACCGGCATTGTGGAGCAAGCCTGTAATCCTAGCACTTTGGGAGGCTGAGGCAGGAGGATCGCCATGAGTTTGAAGCTAGCCTGAGCTACATAGTGAGACTGTCTCAAAAAAAAGAACCTGGATAGCTGGGGTATAGAGCATAGGATGGACACAATTTTCACTTTTTATATGCTTTTTAAATATCTAATTATGTAAAAAAATATATGCAGGCTGAGGTAAAGTAATAAGTTGACACGATAAAGAATTATCTTGACATTACCATGTCCCCAAAATGTTTTGATCCATGAGGAAAGGGCCAAGCATGGATAATTCCATGAGATGTGGGCCTTTTGTCACTGTTAAGCTGGATGTAAACAATCTTTAGTTTCTCAGGTTACATAAACTGCTTGGATGGCAGCCATTACTGGAGGTAAGAATGGTTCAATTTCTCCCTGGGAAAATGAGATCTTTTCTCTGTGTAATTCTAAAGAGGTAAAATCTACAATCTTTTAGTTATGGTCTGGGAAAAAAACCAGTAATGCCTCCTGTGAGTTTTTCCTACCATTTCTTGTCTTTAAAAAGGTTTTTCATCTAAGTGTCCCACCTACACTTAGATTTCTTTCAAAGCCTGTGACGAGAATTATTTGCTTATAAGTCACAGATACAAATAACCTGTCTGTACAATCAGTGAGACTTTGTCCCCTTGATTTTTCCCCTACTTACTACCAACGCCCTATTATGATAATGGGAACTGTTATGGAAAAAAATAACAGAAAAAACAAACTCTGGTTTTAGGGCTGGGAACTTAGCTCCAGTGGTAGAGCACTTGCCTAACATGTACATGATGCTGGGTTTGGTCCTCAGTGCCACGACAAATAAACAAACTTAGTGCTTTTAGAAAACCTGAGTTTAGAAGGAGCGTGAGGTGGGAATCGAAGAGATCAGGGTAGAAGCTGCAGTTGATTGTTGACCCCCCCAGCAGGGTTTGAACTCAGGACCTCTGCTTACCAGGTAGGTGTGGCACCACTGAGCTAGATCCCTGCCCCTGGTTTAAATCTCTACTTTATCCCTTACAGCTGTGTGGTTTTAGGCACTGTGACTGACTGGTTCCTACCCTGAACTGTCCTGGGATGATTAAATACATCGTGGACTGTGACGTGTCTCTAATCGGAGCGAGCAGTTAATCATTTTTATCTCTTTTCCTTTCTTTGCCCCAGATATCTTCCCTCATTCTACTAGAACTTTTTGTTTCATTTTGTTAGTCTGCAAAGCATATCACGGACCCCTGGTGTGGTGACGCACGCCTGTTATCTCAGCGCTTCCGAGGCTGAGGCAAGAGGATCACTGGGTTTGAGGCCAGCTGGGCTGCACGGTGAATCTGAGGACAGCCTGAACTACAAGGCGGAACTCTGTCCGCTCAAGGGGTGAAAGTGTTGAGAGAAGAACAGTGAACGATTTTATTTCCATCTGAAGTGGGTGTGATAGTGGGGACCTGGGGATGTCAGCAGAGTGGAAAGACCACATCCCCTGGCCAGGCATTTATTAATTTATTCTGGCCAGTGCCTTCCCTGGGAGAGGGTTGAACTTTCTCTCGCTTCAGCAATTGAGTTGATCAAGTCAGCATTCCCTGGACTGACCTAGGAACTTTGAACTTTTCATAGAAGACAGTATTTTCTGCAGTGCAAAACAGCTTTTCAGTCATGCGCGGCTTGGGGTTTGGAGGTTATCACTTTTTGTGACTCGGACCTGAGGTGAAACCTTAGTGACATTTGTGTGAACTCTTATTTGCTCTGTGATGGATTTTTTCAGAGATAGCTAGGAATAACGGTTTCTCTGTCTTCTGCTTTAATCCTTAACAACTCTTCCTCCAAACTGGCAAGTGCTTTGGCTCTCCCTGGGCTGACTTAACTGTGGCCGGGGAGTGGCTTCTTCTCAGGGTCGCCTTGCCAGCCTGTGACAGGAGTCTCGCTGCTGGGTCTGTGCTTGTCTTACGCACCCACCATGCCTCTGGGCCAGACTGGCGCTCTGTGTGCATTTGTGGAATAATAACCAACCATAAAACCTAGAAATACTACTGTACCTGCACCCACTCTCTTTTTTTTTTTTTTTTTTTTTTTTTTTTTTTTTTTTTTAGCTGTTTTGAGGTTCAGAAAACACTACCCCATAGTAAAGGCTTTAGAAGTAGTTTCTGACTTCCTGTCTTAATTGCTCTTTACCAGGCCAGGCTGTAAGAACCAGAAGCCCCTTTTCCCCAAACCAACCATAAAACCTAGAAATACTACTGTACCTGCACCCACTCTTTCTTTTTTTTTTAGTACCGGGGATTGAACTCCGGTCCTTGCACTTACAAGGCAGGCCACCGAACCGCTGAGCTAAATCCCCAGCCCTGTGCACCCACTCTTTCTAACAGTTGGCCATAAAATAATTCTCTGCTGAGTGTAGTGGCACACCCCTGTAATTTCCCATCTGCTTGGGAGGCCGAGCCAGGAAGAAGATTACAAGCTCAAGGCAATTTAGGGACTTAAGCAAGACCCTGTCTCAAAATAAAAGATGAAAAGAGCTGGGAATGTAACCCAGTGATAGAGCACCCTTTGGTTTCAATTCCCAGAACTGCAAAACAGAAGAAAAAAATTCTGTCACCTGCCTTGTTTGATTGTAGGTCACAGGCTCCCCCATTCCAGAAAGGGGCCCTGCCCCACACTTGGGAAGGAGGAATGCTGCCCACATGGGTCAAAAAGAATCTAGACAGAAGAGCTGTGTTGGGTTTCTCCTTCGGTCACTATTACTTTATCAACCCTTTTGTGTCCAATCCTATTTCTGCACGGCTGTCCAAATTTAAGCACACATAAGAATGGATAGTTCACCCGGAGGTTGTTGAGTCAAATATACTACGATCAAAGAAGTACATGACGCTTTTCTCTCGGTAGCCTGTCTTTTGCTAGGATCCTTGATGATGGTTAGGAAAGGGATCAACCTCTTCTCTGAGTGAAAAACAGGTGAGACAAAAACAAGAAGAGCTTGTTTGGCCCTTGGACTGACTCCTTCTGGCCAACCAGTGGTTATGGCAGTCATAGATGGGGCTTATCAGAGGTAGCTGGATCTAGGGTGTGTTTTGTTTTGTTTTGTTGGTTTTTTGAGACAGGGTCTCACTATGTAGTTGAGACTCACCTGGAATTCACTATGTAGCCCAGGCTGGTCTCGAACTCACAGCGATCCTCCTGCCTCAGCCTCCCGAGTGCTGGGATTACAGGTGTGCGCCACCACGCCCGGCTAGGGTGTGTGATGCTGGCATCAAGGATGTGATGCTGGGATTGATTCAGGTGCAGTGCTAGGATAAAGGGTGCCCTGGGTATGAGTGCTACCTGCCCTAAAGTTAGGTAGCCTGGATGACATAAGGGATGGAAAGAGGGTTGCTGCTCATCACTTGTTGCTTGCTGCTTGCTGCCTTCTGCCTACCTGCTCCATGATGCCCCTCTGCCATGACACCTGTCTTGGAGCCAGCAACTATAGACTGAAACCTCTGCAGACTGTGAGCCAAATAAATCTTTCCTCCTTTAACTTTGGGTGTCAGGTATTTTGTCTCAACAACTAAGATACCAGTGTAAGTAGTTTTAAAGCTACAGCTTCAAAAGACCAGGAGGATAGAGAGCAAGATGGAAGCTAGTAGAGGGATCAGCCGGGCCCGTGCCTAGCGATGGCATTTGGTTGGTCAACTAGCGTGATTTGTGCTTTCAAATAAAGTCAGTTCTCCTTATCTGTGGATTCTGCATCTATGGGTTCATCCAACCACAGAGAAAATCTTTGGGGGAAAAGAATTGCATTTATGCTGGCTGTGTTGGTACATGTCTATAATCCCAGCAACTCAGGAGGCTAAAGTAGAGGGATCACAAGGCTAGCAAGGCCCTGACTCAAAAAATAATAGTAAAATAAGGGCTGGGAATGTAGTTCAGTGGTAGTGTGCTTGCCTAGCATTGTGAAGCCCTAGGTTTGATCCCCAGTACCAAAAATAAAACGCATTTGTACTAAGCATAGTTAGACTTTCTTTTCATTCTCTTAACAATATAGTATAGAAACTATTTACATTGTATTAGGAATTATATGTAATAGAGAGATGACTTAAAGTATGTGACAGGGCTGGGTATGGTGCATATATGCCTGTAATGCCAGCACTTGGGAGGCTGAGGCAGGAGGATTGCTGGTAGTGTGAGACCAGCCTAAGTTACACGGTGAGTTCAAGGCCAGCCTGAACTAAATAGTGAGACTCTTAAAAAAAAAAAAAAGTAATATATGTGAGGATATGTGTAGGTTATATACAACTGCTACCTTTTTATATAAAGGCCTTGAGCATCTGCAGATTGTGGTATCTTGTGGGGGTCCTGGGATGAAGCCTTGGGGTTACCCAGGGAGGAATGTTAAGTAATGTGACAGTTTAGAGCGCAAAGACTCAAACTGCCTGGATTCAGGTGTTGGTTCTGCCGCTAACTAGTGTTTTGGGGCAAGTAAATTTTCTACCCTCGGGTCCAGTTGCCACATCTGTCAAATAGAGGCAATGATAGTATCTACTTTAGAGAGACACTCTGAGGATGAAATGAGTTCACCGTGGGGCCACAAGGAAGTGACTAGGATTTAGAGAGAGCTCGCCTGTGTTAGCTGTCCTGACGGTTAACAGGTTAGCGTCCAGATTAGCAAGGAAGCAGGTGGGGGACCCTGAAAGAGAGCGATTCATGTTTAATTTGTGCCCGGCCACCTGAGGTGTGGGGACTTGTGGCCTGCAATGGGCCTGAGGTGCAGTCTGGATCGAGAGCCCCTCCAGCCGTGGAAAAATAGTTCATAGGCTTGAGCTGTACTCTCAGCTAATCCAAAGAATGCAAGGTGGCTACAGAGGACCTCGGGAAAGGGGAATGGAAACCTGAGCGATCTGAGGGAAAACAGTTGCAAGAAATCTTAGTGGTAACACAAAAAACAGCCTGTATATGGACCACAATCCCTTCCGTGTAAACCAGGCATAGGGGAACTTAAAGAAAGGAAAATTTATCAGAGGATGCCAGGCACAAAGCTGGAACTGCTGTGAGGCATCATCAGTTTGTATAATGTCCCTCCCCACAGAAGAGTCCATCAGTATCTTAAGCTCATCAGTGTGCCCTGTCGCCGCGACAAGGAATGTGGTAGAAAGATACGTAGTGACATGGAGCGATCTTAAGACATTGGACAAATGAGAAGCTGCAAGAATGTGTATGGTACACTTCTGTATATGTAGAATATGTGCATATGTGTTTGTGTGTGTGTGTGTGTGTGTTTGTATATGTAGTTAATTTAAAGAAAAAAATGTGCATGCCAAACTCTTAACAGTGGAAAAGGAAGAGATGAAGAATGGCTTTTATGTTTTACCCTGTGTTAAGGTTGCTGGACTAGCAAATTTTGTAAAAATATAGGGTGCCTAGTTTAAATTTCAGGTAAACAACTGATATTTCACATGTATAAGAATACTGTGAATATATTTATATTAAAAATCATTGCCCCAAATTCAAGTGTGACTGGACATCCTATATGTCCTCTGGCAAGCCTGCATTATATCCTTTTTGTATTATTTATTTATTTATTTATTTTGGTTTTTTGAGACAAGGTCTCGCTATGTAGTTGAGGCTACTTTGTAGTCTGGAACTCGCAGAGATCCTCCTGCCTCAGCACCCCCAGTGCTGGGATTACAGGTGTGTGCCACCACGCCTGGCTTGTATTATTATTTTGTTTGTTTGTTTTTTGAGACAGGGTGTCACTATGTAGTGAGTCTGACCTGGAACTCACTATGTAGCCCAGGCTGGTCTCGAACTCACAGCAATCCTCCTGCCTCAGCCTCCCGAGTGCTGATTACAGGCGTGC
>NW_022900914.1:18347251-18378151 GCF_012274545.1 Fukomys damarensis
CTTTTTTTTTTTTTTTGAGACAGGGTTACACTATGCAGTTCAGGCTGGGTTTAAACTGTGTAGCCCTGACTGGCCTCGAACTAGAGGCAATCCTTCTGCCTCAGCTTCCCAAGTGTTTGATTACAGCTGTGCACCACCATGCTCAGCCTCTTTTTGTATCACTTAATCTCTTTAAAGGATATTTTCATATACTAATTATATAATTTTTAAAAGAGAATATGATAATTTTTCCCCAGGAGTACACAAAAATGTAATTTTAAACTAAGAACATTGATTGGCCTAAAAAAAAAAAGAGCAAATTTTAAAGCAGCATTATAGGAAGATCTCGTTTTTATAAAGAGAAAAAAAAGCAGTAGTCTGCATACACTAGAAGCGGGAAGGATATAAATAAGAATATGAGCAAGGGATCTCTCTGGTGATAGGATTAAGGTGGATTTAAATTTCTTTGTGCATTATAAAAATTCTGTACAATTTTTTTAATGAACCTGAATTACCTCTGGAGAAAGAAAAGGTCATGGGTAAAAAAAATCGCATTTTCCTGTCCTTCCACGAGGACTTTCAAAGCCCGACTTGCGGTTGAGCATAGCTCCCCTCAGAAGAGAGTGGTGAGCAGCAGTAAAACTTGTTGTCTGCTGTCCTTGCAGGGTACCTCCAAAAGCAGCCCTATTTTGGAGCCGTGGTTGGGAGGGTGGCCAACCGGATTGCCAAAGGGACGTTCACGGTGGATGGGAAGAGGTACCAGCTGCCCATCAACAGGGAGCCCAACAGTCTGCATGGAGGACTGAGGGGGTTCGATAAGGTAAGCTAGGGGCCTCTGACAGCCTCTTGGCACGGTTCACAAAGCGCCCTCGAGCTGGCCTTCTGTCTACGCAGCCCCAGGCCTTGCGGTGATCCGGGGTTTGGGGAGCAGGCCCCACGGCTACATCCGGGACCCATCCTTGCCTAGGCCCTCCCGCTGTCACAGGCAGGGGAGCTTTGAGTGAGAAGATAGGAAATTAATAAGAATACCTAGCATTTACTGCTCAGGCATTTGCATAATTCCCTAATATTTTCTACAGCTCTGTATCATAAGCAGATGAAAAGGCTTGGGCTCTGAAAGGTTACACAGCTCCTAAGTGGGACAGCCGGGGCGGCCTGATCCCAAGCCCTCATTCTATACCTACCACTGCTCTGAATGCGGCCCTGCATCCAGGCCTTTCTCTCTCTGCCGAAGTGCTTTGTGCCTCAAAACTACCTCTGCTTCTTTCCACTTTCCCCTTCTAAATAAAAGTTCCTATTCCCCAAGTGAATCCCTAGAAAACAGGTCAGGAAAACATATGGATCCTTTCAGGCTGTGAGAGAGAATACTTCAGAGATGAAGTTCCTTTAAATTATAACCCCCCACACACACCAGCTGTTTGCTAGAGTAGAACCAGAAAAGACAGGAACAGAGGTGGCAGCTAATGACCACAATTTCTTCTTTTCTGTCTCTGGCCATCACCTCTCCTGTGGAAGGAAGTCGGTTGCTCTCAGTTTTCCGTCTCCCACCAGCTTCCTGTCTGTGGCCTGGAACCAGACTGCCCCGTTGGTTCTCTTTTTCCTCAGTGATGGGCTCTTCACCCAGGGAGAGCAGAAGGCTGAGGGTGGCATGTGCTCTTTCCATGTTGGCACAGACTCTCCAAAGCATGCCAGGTCCGTGGCAACGCCTGGCTGGGGGAAGTTGGGCCTATCTCTGACTGGGATGAAGCTCTGCAGAGTTATCTCTGAGCGGCACCTGTTCGAGCTTGTTCCTGTTCTCTCTGTGGTGTTTTCTGGGGTATTGCTTGATAAATACTCCCTGTCTGAACACAGAAAAACAGTCTTTGTCCCTTTTCAATTGCTGCAACTGAACACACCAACTGAGAAATGTATGAAGGAGAAGATTTGTGTAGTTCACAATTCTGAAGTCTAGAAAGTCCAAGAGCAGGGTGCCAGCCTGTGGCAGGGCCATCTTGCCACATAGTAACATGGGGGATAGCGTACGTGTACCAGCCTGGTTCTTTCTCTCTTACAAAGCCGCTAATGCCATCTTGAGGGGGTGACCCTCATGCCCTCATCTGTTCCTAATCGCCTGCCAAAGGAGCCACGAGTATTTTTATGGAGCCACTGAAATATTCTGAGCAGTAGGTTTCAATATAGTAACATGAGCAGCACCAGATGAACCTTTTTTTTTGGCACCGGGGATCGAACTCAGGACCTTGCGCATGTGAGGCAGGTGGCAGAAGCACTGAGCTAAATCCCTGGCCCTGAACTTTTTCTTTCTTTTTTTTCCCTTTTCTTTTCTTTTCTTTTTTTTTTTTTTTTGAGAGAGGGTCTCACTATGTAGTTGAGACTGACCTGGAACACACCATGTAGCCCAGGCTGGTCTGGAACTCACAGCGATCCTCCTGCCTCAGCCACCCGAGTGCTGGGATTAAAGGTGTGCACCACCACGCCTAGCTGAACTTTTTCTTAATGTTTTATTAGATTGCAACAAATACTAAATGAATAGTTTGGAAGTATGTGCTATTCTATTTATATCAACGCATTTTTTTGAAAGATGAAAGTTGAGACACTGGAGAAGATCCAAATAGTGCTTCAAAGCCTAGAGATAAAAAATTTGTGGAAATTTGGAAACTACAGGGTCATGAAAATCTTTCCAGTAAGAAGAATTACACTTAACTAATAATTTGGCTTATGCAAAATCTTTCCATTGTGTCTTTGCTCTAAAAGAGAAAATTTAGGCTGGGGATCTAGTGCAGTGTGAAGGCCCAGGGGTCAATCCCCAGCACTGCAAAGAAACAAACAAAAAAGAGTGGGGAGGGGAGAAAGAGACAGAGAATATCTAGGTAGCAAGGTGGTATTTTATTTTGAATATTTAATTCCTAAAATTTCCCATTTGAGGAATTCTTTTTTTAATTACACATGCAACAGACTTCCTATTTTTAAGAATCTTGAAAGGTCAGAATTTCTGGGAGATAATTCAGGTGTAAAATGCACTTTTTGCTAAGCCCCGTGAATTTGTCTCAAATGCTAGCCTCTCTCCTGTGGACGAAAGAGAACCCACTTTCCAGGTTCTCCCTGGCAATCATGTTGTCTGTGAGAAGCAGGCCCTGCCAGCCCAGGGTGGACAGATCCTGGGCTCACCCCCATTCCTCTGGCCCAAGAGGTTACCTTTTAACTCTATTCGGAATGACAGTTTGACCTAAATTGTACGGTTGGAAATGGAGATTTGAAGAAAAATTCGCCGAGCCTCAGATATGGACTAGGTAGGGTACAGTGTGCAGCCAGACTTGAATTTGAATCCCAGCTGTGCGGCACGTGTAGCACCGAATCCTGTGGCACTAATTACGTGTAAGAATTTAAATTGATTTTTTTTTTTTCCCTTTCAAACATGAAGTGTGAAAAAGGGTTCCACAGTACTTCCCTGGGATGTCGGGGGTAGAAGTGGGCAAGATAACTCCGCCGAACTCCATTTGCTCATCTGTAAAATGGGGATAACAGTATTAGTTGGGGCCATATGAAACTTGTCAGGGTGTAAGTTTCGACCTGACCTACAGAGGTGGTCATTTCATTTGGCTCAGCCTAATCCTTTCCTGTGAGCTGATGTACGTACAGCACCAGGTCCATGTTGTCTTAGGCCCTCTAGTGCCAGGTGGAGGGGAGGCCCTCTAGTGCCACTGTGTACATCTAGGATCCTACTCCTACTTCCAAAAGCTCTTTGGGAAAACTTCTCTCGTATTTTGCTTGTCTTTCTTTGAATCGTATTTACTAGAACAAGAAGATACCTCTAGCATAATTTTTAAATGCCTTTATTTTATAGAAACTTCGATGCTTGAAGTCATATGATGAGTTAGGAGCAAACCAGGCCCCCAAATTAGGACTCCTGACTTGGAGGCTGGACTTCTTAATGGAAAAGAAGTACCTTATTTGTTTTAAATTCTGCCGTGTGAACATAAGAACCATGGAATTTGTATTTGTATATAAGGAGTTAACAGCTGATTCATTAAGGTTACTTTTTTTTTTTTTTTTTGGTACCAGGGATTGAACTCAGGACCTTGAGCCTGCGAGGCAGATGGCAGCACCACTGAGCTAAATAAATCCCCGGCAAGGTTACTTTTTAGTACTCTTGAAAGTTGTTGATTGCCCTATGACATTTATCAGAATGGAGCTCCAAGATTCAAATAAATATATATTAAAGAAGAGAAAAATAATATAGATGCATATAAAATCGGAACGCATATAGGGAATAGGTACAGAGAAAAATACTTTTTTTTTTTTTTTTTTTTTTTTCAAAAACCACTTAGCTTTATAAGACAGAGTTTTAGATGAGTTAAAATTCAGGCTCTTGGGTCGAAGCCTTAATGATTATATAACTGTCTCCCTTTCTGGAATCGGTTATCTTTACTACTAAAATGTGGCATTTAGCTCGGGACTGGTGTGACTAAGCAGCTTGGCAAACACTTTTTGCTAGGTCCTCTGGACGTCTCGGGTGCTGTCCAATGGTGTGCAGTTTTCCCGCGTCAGCCCGGATGGTGAGGAAGGCTACCCTGGAGAGCTGAAAGTCTGGGTGACGTACACCCTGGATGGCGGGGAGCTCAAGGTCAACTACAGAGCCCAGACCAGTCAGACCACGCCAGTGAACCTGACTAACCATTCTTATTTTAACCTGGCAGGCCAGGTGAGTGAACTTGCTGCCTCGCCCCTTTCTAACTGACCGTGCTTTTTGGAATAACCAGGAGGTGTGGCTGGAGAGACCAACCAGTGGGGACTTCTGGGGGGTCTGGGGTCACCCCTTGAAGGTAAAAAGGGCCCAGCACAGCATCTGGCTCATAGTAGGTGCTCAATAAAAGAAAGCCATAGAGGAAGACAGAAGGAATACATTGTCCTGCCATTGTCCCGTGTGCTTCACACAAGTAACTAGCTATTTCAAGAACTGGCTCGCTCATCTAATTGCAACATGTGCTTACATTCACTTCCCTTATTGTACTCCTACTCTCCTAACTACTTCGATTTAAGGTGCCTTCTGCCCTTGGCTCCCTGGCAGTGAGGTTGGCCCTCACCGTGTAAATATGCTGCCAACCTGTGTGTGCTCCCACAGTGCAGCCCCCCGGCTCCTCCTACAGCCTCTGGTGGCCAGTCCTGCCCTGCGCAGGTCAGTGAAAAGAGCACTGGACTTGGATTTAGCAGGCTGGGCTTTTTAGGTTAAGGGGCATGTTCCAAATGTTATCATACTCTCTTTCCTGAGAAATAAGACCTAGCCGGAAAATAATGAGCCTTGAAAACTAGAGATCACAAAATGCCAGCCCTAATCAGCCTGTCCTTGCCTGCCGGTGGCAGTTTTGATCTCTAGTTTTCAAGGCTGGTTATTTTCTGGCTAGGTCTTATTTTTAGAGAAACACAATAGCTACCTGTTATTTGTCAGCCACTGTTAGAAGCACTTTCTAAAGCTGTTGGTCGAGATAATGAAATCAGCCCAGCCCAGGGATGAACCGCAGTGGGAAGGCCTTTAAAGTGTCCACTGATGGACGGTGTGCAGCCACAGACACCCCCTTCGCGCATCCCCTCTTAACCGTCTGATTCTCTCCCAGTGGGAACAGCTTTGCTTGTTGGGTGGATCACTCTAGACAGAATGAAAAGCTCAGCCAAACCTTGTAGATTGTACCTGTTACTTCCTCCTTGTCCGAGAATTCATCACTCTGCACTTGTCTTGATTCACTTTGGCATGATTTCTATAAGAGGATGTTTACAATATCTTACATTTTTGCCCTTTTTTATGAATGTGCTGCTGCTCTGCTGATTTGTTTCTGTAATTTTTCTCAAATAGCAGAGCTAATTGGCTCTGACATAATTTCCAGAGTTCACTCTTTAAAAATAAGAAAGAAGGCTTTTTACTGGCTTGTTCTTCAGGAACATCTACTATCTTTCTTGAGATTTTAAAAGCAAACCAAGAGCCAAAAACAAAATTGAACACCCCACCATAAGAGGGTCAACTTTTAAAAATAAGTTCAGAAGAAATGATAGAAATAGAACAAAATATTGTTTTATGTAGGTCATAAATTATGGTGATTTCTCTGTTTTCCACAGTTTTGTATACTTAGGGACATCCTATTTTATAAAGCAGAGAAGCAGGGACTAATCTAAAGGAGTAGATTCAGAAATAGAAAGAGAAATTATACAAGTAGCGTTCCATCTACTAATGTGCTCCAGTGAAGGAGATAGATAGCAGTGTAAGATTTTTCTGAAGCTCTGTCCATTTTCCACCCTCCCAACCCCACAGGGATGATAGGTATCTCTGCACCTCCTCCCAGAGGCTGAATCATTTCCTAGATCCGAGAAGTCACTCGGAAAGGTGGACAATATAAACCCTCTACAAACACTTTTTGTATGTTTGTTTGTTTTTGAGATAGGATCTCTACTTCAGGCTGGCCTTGAACTCACTGTGTATCCCAGGCTGGCCTCAAACTCGAAGCATTCCTCTGCCCCAGCCTCCTGAGTGCTAGGGTTACAGGCGTGCACCACCACACCTAGCTGGAAACTCCTTTCATAGCTTCTTTTTTATTTTTTTTAGATACCGGGGATCGAACTCAGGACCTTATGCTTACAGGGCAGGCACAGCACCACTGAGCTGAATCCCTGCCTCCCCCATTGCGTCTTTTAACATATGTGACACTGCCAAAGTGAGCTCCCCATAGCTTCTTAATAAGTGCAATCCAGGCACCGCTTTCGAGGTTGCATAGGTGGAGGGGATGGACCCTCAGGGGCCTGGGTTGGTCGAGGGCCCCTGCCTCCTCAGAGCCTATCTTGCCCCACCCTGGGAAGCATTATTATCTGCGGCAGGCCTTCTCCAGGGAAACAGCTCGAAGCTTGACGCTTAACTTAGTCAGCTCACCTTCTTTTGCCTTTTTGTTTTCTAAATTTAAACAGTATTTGTGTTCTGCTTTGGGGCCCAAGAATTGGCCCAAGGCTTCTAACTCTTGAGTGTTGGAGGAGGCCTGGGAGGTGGTGGGGAGAACTGTGTTTATCAGGTGAGGGGAGAAAGGCTGGAGGACGCAGTGATTTTTGCTCTGTTTGGTTTGCTGTACCCTCCTATGCCTAACACAAGACCCAGAGAACGTGCTGTTTAAAGAGCTGTGGCAGCAAATCCAGGGAAGCAGTGGCCGTGCGTCTGCTGTCACTAGGTAGAGGCCAGGCTCTTCCATTTCCCCGCACTTCTCAGTGGTGGGCCCTGGCTCTGGCTTTGTCCCCTCGTAGCCATCGTGTGGTTGTGACAGCTCCAGGAGTCACTTCCTTCTGTAGTCATCTCCAGAGACAGAAAAAGGACCTGTTCCCCTTTCACATCTCTAATGCGGCTCCTTTTTCTAGAAGCCCGGGGCAGACCCGAAGTGTGACTCATGCCCTGCCTAACATGAACCACGCCATATATATTGTTTTTAATCTTTTTTTTTATACCGGGACTGAACTCAGGACCTTGCTCTTGTGAGGCAGGCGGCAGAAACACTGAGCTAAATCCCCGGCCCTAGACTGTGTATTTTATATGTTGCTCAAGATAATTCCTCTTCACGCAATAAAAAGAGGACAAAAAAGCAGGAAGTCTCTGGTTGGACACTCCTGGAATTGTGCCCGATCCAGACTTGTGCTCTGGGGGTGGGGCGCAGGCCCCTTTAGGACCTAGAATAGAATAAATAAGCAGCCAGTTTCCTCCAGAAGAGGGAACGTGTTGTCACAGGATTTGCTATGGCTTCTGTGTAGTCAGCAGGGTCCCTTCACTCCCGCTGGAGGTGTTAGGATCACAGCACACAAGGTCTGTAAGGGCCCACACTGGTCATCGTGGCTACACGAATAGGTAGCAGCTAAGTGAAGTTAACCAAAGCAAATATCGAACTCAGAGATGAGCCTCAGGGTGTGTTTGTGACTTGGCAATTTCTTGCCAAGTTCCCATCAGAGAGGACATGAATCCAACAGTGCTGTTTCCGCTTGAGTCCACCATGGTATTTTTCCAGGCCAGAAAAAACATTAGAAAAGTCTGCTTTTCTTCCACCCGTGAATGTCACTGCTGCCTGGTGACCTGTGGCCTCTCGGAGAAGAGGTGCCTGTAGATGTACCTTCCTTCCTCCCCTCTTCTCCTGGCATCTCAGACTCACCAGTTTATTTGAGTTTGTTTTGCTTTTTGTTTTTTGTTTGGGTACCGGGGATCAAACTCTGCTCCTTGCGCTTGCGAGGCAGGCGATGGAACCACAGAGCTAAATTCCCGGCCCTTTATTTTAGTTTCGATGTGTGATTTTCAGGTTGATTCATTGTTTCCTGTCCTTGTTCTTGTCACTGGGTTTTTTATTTTTATTTTTGTTTTTGTTTTGAGGTAAGGTTTTGCTGTGTAGCTCAACCTGGCCTTAAACTCACTATATAGCTTAGATTGCTCCCAAACTCACAGTGATCTTCCTGCCTCAGCCTCCTGAGTGCTGGGATTACACATGTGCACAACAATGTCTGGCACTAGTTCTAAAAAAAAAAAGTCAGGTGTGGTGATGGCACATACCTATAATCCTGGTACTCCAGAGGCCAGCCTGAACTACGTAACAAGGCTGTGTCTCGAAAAACCAAACCAAACAAAACAGAAAAAGACATTCATAAACAACTGTAAAACACTAGGAAAAAAGCCACAAGCTCGTTTATAGGAGAAAAGATAAACAAACTGTGATATAGTCACACAGTGGAATACTACTCAACAGTGAAAAGGACCAAATTATTGATCCAATAGCATGGATGCTCTCAAGCGCATTGTGTTATACAGAAGATGCAAGGTGCACAAGCATATCTACAGTAGGATTCTGTTTATGTGAAGTCCTAGAGGAAGCAAAACTCATCTATAGCAGTAGAATCAGACCAGGGGTCTGGTAATAGAAATGTATCTTTCTTAAAAGAAAGAAGAGTGGACTGGGGATTTAGCTCAGTGGTTCCAGAGCCTGCCTCGCAAGCGCAAGGACCTGAGTTCGATCCCCAGTACCACAAAAAAAAAAAAAAAGGACGCAGGCACCTGAGGAAACTGACTCCCCAGACAGATGCTAGACCATGAGTCCAGAGCAATCTGCGCTCTTACTTCATTGATGATGTTTGAGAGGCTGTGTCTTTCAAGTCTTGTACAAAGGAAGGACAGAAGAGCTTTTTTTCGGGATTCTTCAGCTCTATGTGGGCCATATAACAAAACCCTCTGGGTTCGGGCTGGTAGTGCACTTCTCTAGCATGTGCAAGGCCTTGGGTTTGGTCCTTAGCACTGCAAACAAATAAACAACGATTAAAAACAACAAAAGCAAGCCAGGCATATAGGTGCATGCCTGTAATCCTAGCTACTTGGGAGGCTGAGGCAGGAGGATGCAAATTCAAGGTCAGCCTGGGCCACCTAGCAACCTTCTTTCAAAATTTAAAACAAAAGAAAGGCTTGCTGGAGATGACCTTACTGTGAAGTCCCGGACTTCAATCCCCAGTACCACAAAACAAAACTCCATGTTGAGTTGAGCCCTTTAACACTTCCAGAATCTCTCCCCTCACTTCTGCTTTCCTCAGTCCCAGAAGCCTAGTCAGTGGTAGCACTGCGCTGAGATGGAAGAGGAGAGCAGAAAGAGATCTGTCCTCCAGAGCTTCACTAGACGGGAGCACAGACCCCTCCCATTCTGGACCTGCCCTTCTAGGGCAGACCTGGAGGAGCCGACAAGCCAGGGAGGGAGTGTGGCGGAGGGGAGGCTTGGTCTTGGCCTCGCCTCATCTCCAGCGCCTCCTGCCCTTGCCCAGCACACACCCACTGGGAGACTGAGGGAGTCTCTTCTTCCGCAGCAGAGCATCAGGGGAGGTCCTGCCACATTTGTTCATGGCGTCTCATGGCCTCTGCATCTTCGGCCTTTCAGAGTGGCTCCCTTTGAATGGGTGTCCCAAGTTCTGCTCACACAGTCTGTGCCCTGCCAGCCTGCAGCCTCTGTCTGTTTCGCTGTCTGGAACGAGGCAGAGGCTCAGTTTTGCTTTGTTTGGGGTTTCCTGGCCTCAGCACTGTTGAAATTCTTGGCGAGGACCACTGTTCCGAGCCTTTAGCAGCCTCGTGGGCCTCCTCCCATTAGATGCCGGAGCATCACCACCCTTACACACGATCATCAGTTTTGTCTCCAGGCATTGCCAGATGTCCCCTGCAGGGCATTGTGTCCCGGCTGAGGCAAAAGCCCTCACTTGATTCCTGTTTCCCGTCTTCTGCTATGAAGCTTTACAATGTTATTGTTCATAAGAAATAAAGCCATTGTGTTAGGAATACGTGTGTGTAGTGTTTGCCGGTTTGCAAATGGCACAACATGCCCTTACCAGGTTCCTCATCAGGACCCTAAGAAGAAACGGGGACATCGTTACCCCGCTTCTGCCCCAGAAGAAATGAGACTCCAGGAGGCTCTGTGACTTTGCTGGGCCCACACAGTGCAAGCTAGAACTGGTCCCCGGCCCTTCCACCACCGACCCGACTTCCTGGCGAGCCTCCGATTCCCGCAGGAGGCCAAGTGCTCAGGAGCGTGCATGGTTCTTGCTCCTGAGCTTCACGTGGTACAGTGGAGCCCTCTGAGTGGGAGCTGGGACAGAGATGGTGACAGATGCCCCCCTCTGGTGAGCCTGCCTGTGTGCTGCAGGTCGGTGACCTTGATGCTCTGTGGGAGCGGGGAGCAGAACCGCCTTCGCTAAAAGCCAAGGGCTGGAAGACTGAAACCCTCCGGTCCCCCTGACTCCTCACTTTCATGTTCCACTTACAAAGGAAAATACACGGGGAGAGTCACACATTGGAAGCTCCTTCCGGATTTGTCAGTAGTTCTTTGGAGGTTGTGTCTACTGCACTTAAATGATTGTATTTAATCATCACCACTGGTCCATACGAATCTCTAAAGTTTTGGTCAGTGACGAAAACGTTTTTGCAAGAGAATTTATAATGCAAATATAGAAAACAATAGTAAGCACCCCTCCCTTCTGTCCTCTTTCTTTTCCCTCCCAGGGCTCACCAAATATATATGACCACGAAGTTACCATAGAAGCGGATACTTTTTTACCGGTGGATGAAACTCTGATTCCTACAGGTGGGTGAATTTAGACTTTTTTTGCAGCGTGGAGTCATGGGTTGGATTCTAAGCCCAAGAGAGCACAATGGTGAGGAAACTGATGAGACTCTAATAAAGGCTGCAGTTTATAGAGTTACACCAGCGTTCATATCCTAGTTTTGATATTTCTGCCCTGTTTGATGTGAGATGTTAACACTAAGGAAAGCTGGGTGAAAGGAATACAGAGATGTACTATTTTTGCCATATTTCTGTAAATTTAAGAATTATCTCAGAATTTCAAAGTTAAAAGAAAATCTGAGTAAGAGACTACTTCAAGTTTATCAGATGCCTTATCCTAAAGAGGGCTTTTGCTTTACTTTGGCCTCTTTAACGCAATGGGGTTATATTTATGGCTGCCAGTTTACATTTTTTAGGAGGAAAATGACAAGCACGTGAGCCTGCCTACTGAATAGCAACTTCAGTTAACAGCAGAAATTAGGAACTTCCATAAATATAGAGGCTATAAAACTTACTGGAGTAATAATGAAAAATTGGGATAAGCCAGGCATGGTGGCACACGCCTGTAATCCCAGCACTTGGAAGGCTGAGGCAGGAGGATCTTTGTGAGTTCAAGACCAGCCTGGGCTACACAGTGTGTCCTAGTACTACACAGTAGTTCCAATCTCAACTACATAGTGAGACCCTGTCTGAAATAACCAAAAAAAAAAAAGCAGGGGTGGTGGATAAATTTAAAAATTTTTGGCATCCCAACTATGAATATTTTCCTGGCTCCAAGGTTGGATTTAGAGGCTCTTATGTCTGTCTTGGAAACATGTGTCATCTTCTGATATTTAAATGGCCCAGTAGATGAACATGAGTAAGCTGGTCCTTCTTGCACTAGATGCAGAATTGTTGCAATAGAACTATCTGGTATGAATTATAAAGAAAAACAGTGATGGCTGCTGTTTTGTGACTTGATAAGGAAGTGAACTAAGTAGCTTATAAATGCAGGTCATGAAATAATTGCATATTTGCTGTATATGTTAATAGAATTTTCTTGTGCTATCCTGTTGAATTTTGATTAGATGAAAATCATAAAAATACATGACTTCATGCCATGTAAACAGTGCTTGTCACATAAGAAATCATGGTGGCGGCTGGGTGTGGTGGTGCACGCCTATAATCCCAGCACTTGGGAGGCTGAGGCAGGAGGATCGCTGTGAGACCAGCCTGGGCTACATAGTGAGTTCCAGGTCAGTCTCACTACATAGTGAGACCCTGTCTCAAAAAAACAAAAACAAACAAACAAACAAAAAATCACGGTGGCAAAGCACAGAAGAGCCTAACTTGCAGTGTGATGGGCTGCGCAGAACTCTTTCATCTCAGTTCTGCACTAAATGGCCAATTCTCTACCTCTGAGTTCTGTGCTTTGGTAGGAAAGAAGTCTTAGCTCTAGTCTTAGTATGGCTGTTAACCAGCCAGGGGACCTTTCACATTTGACACTTAACCCCATGGATTTCCATTTCCTTTTCTGCAAACAGGAGGGACACTGAACTCAGTTAGATTTTTTATTATTTACTTATTTTTTGGTGGGGGTTGAGACAGGGTCTCACTGTGTAGTTGAGACTGACCTGGAACTCACTAGGTAGCCCAGGTTGGTCTCCAACGCACAGTGATCCTCCTGCCTCGGCCTCCAGAACACTGGGTTTACAGGCGTGTGCCACCACGCCCAGCTTAGATTCTTTAAAATCTAATTTTCTTGCTGTGTGTAGTAGGGCACAGTTGTAATCCCAGCATTGAGGAGGCTGAGGCAGGAGGATCACTGAAAGTTTGAGGACACCCTGGGCTACATAGCAAGACCCTGTCTCAAAAAAGCAAAAACAAAAACAAAACCAATCTAATTTTCTTTATAAAAAGATTGGGAGACTTACTGGGTATCCAGACTTTTACTTTTCCAAGTTATAAAAGCTACCCCATAAATACAGGGCGATCAAAACTAATTGGGAATATATGTGTTATATAGTCACCCCTCAGTTTCTATAGCGGCTACATTTCAGGACACCCCCTGAATATGCAGGTGTTCAAGTCCCTTATGCCAGAAACAGGCTTATAATCCCATTTACTTGGGAGCTTGAAGCAAAAGGATTAGAAGTTCAAGCCCAGCCTGGGAGACATAGTGAGAGCCATCTCAAAACAAAATTAAAAAGGGCTGAGGACACAGTTGAGTGGTAGAGCAGCCCTGGGTTCTATCCCCAGCACCACGTATACACACGCGTATAGTTATATTTGCGTATCACTAGTCCACGTCTGCTCTTATACCTCACATCATATCTAGGTTACTTAGGATACCTCATGCAATATGACCGCTACCTAGGGAGTCACTGTACTGTATCATTTAGGGGTAACGACAACAAGAAAGTCGGCGTGTGTTCAGTACAGACCCAACTCGCCCCTCTGTGCTTAATTAATTCAGCTGTGTGCGGAGCCCGTGAATGTAGAAGCCAGAGATGAAAGGGACAACTGTATTTCATTTAAAGTTCTTTGAAAATGAATCAGGACAATAATGAGGAACAGAGGCAAATAGGCTACATTTATCAAAGCAAAACAAAAAAAATGCCGATTTATGGTAATGTGTTTTCATAGAAGAGGGGTGTGTGTGTGTGTGTGTGTTGCTAAAGCTCAAACCCAGGGCCTTGAGGCACGTGCTTGGTAATGTGTTTTCATAGAAGAGGGGTGTGTGTGTGTGTGTGTGTGTTGCTAAAGCTCAAACCCAGGGCCTTGCTAGGCAAGTGCTCTACCACAGTGACAGGCCCAGTCTAAGAAAGAATATCTTAATACCACAAAAGTGGGGAAGATTTAATCTCAGAATAAAGAACAATCCTTCACATTAAATTCATTTAGCTTTCTAAAGAATCACGACAGTGGATTAACCAGATGCATCTCAGTTTTCTGTCAACAGTGAAAATTTTATCTTAAAGTCAGAATAGTTGATCCGTAAAGCAACTTCTAGTCCTGTGTTCTGCGATTCTGTGAGGCTCTGAGACTAACATTTTGCTGCTAGTTCTGCTACCTTCCAAATCCACTGGAACTCTGTGTAGAAGTAAAAAAGTCATAGCAACTTCAGAGTTCATGAAAAATTCTTAACTTTCTTCTACCTTTCCATGTGTTCACCAGTCCTGCATGTTACACCTGTGCGTCCTGTTACACTTAAACAGAAATTGTATGAATCCTTTGGAACAGTGGCGCACTGATCATCAAGAATGAATCTCCAGGGCCGGGGATTTAGCTCAGTGGTTCTGCCACCTGCCTTGGAAGCTCAGGGACCCGAGTTTGATCCCCAGTACTAAAAAAGAATGAATCTCCAGAAGCCAGATTCATCTGACTGTTTTTGATCAAAAGCTCATAAGCCAGTGGCTTCATTCCAAAGCCAGTCCAAAGGTCCAGCCATCCTTTGGACATTCAAAAGCACCTCCTGTGTTACCAGGCTCTCCAGGAGTTGGCTGACTAGCAGAAGAGCCATCCAGAATGCTGTCCCTTGATACAGATTATCTAAAGAGGACCGATCTATCCAAGTAGGAGGTTGACACAGAGGAAGGCACAGCCTGGGAGCTCCCAGATGGGGGAAATGATAGCTCAGTACAACCTGAAAGGACAAGTGGAAGTTTGTTAGACAGAAAGGGGGAGAAAGGTGTTCTAGATATACCGGCCTGGGCAGAGCAGGAAAGAGCAAGGTTAGGAAGTGCTTCTGAAACATCAGGCTGCAACAGACACTATCTGCACTGGAGAGGTTAGCTGGCCCATGTGTGGTCTCTACCAGGCCCTAAGCAACTGCAGTCCCAGGGTCGGTCCTGGATGACACCAGGGAAAATCAAGGCCAATCCACACAGAACAGATTCCCAAGTGTATCTGAGTCCAGTCCCAACTTCTGCGTATTCAGCCAGAAGTGGACTGAACCGGAAGGCCCCTTCTGGGATATGTAGTGAGAAGCTGCTAGGCCAACTGCACTCCACTAAGACTTCTCGCAATCAGTATACGATATCTAGAAGTGGTGGTTGCTTTGAACTGAGAAAAAGATGCTGATGGCTTGTGAAATGAGCGAAGCTTTATAACATCAGCTAGTGTTCAGAGAAGACTTTACAAATAATCTGTACTATAACCCTGTAAAGTAGATGCTATTAATTTTTCTTACTAAACAGACGTGGAAGCTGTAGAACAAGGGGTGTAAGTAATTTAGTGAGGATATTGTGGTTTGGATATGACTTGTCAGTGGCCCCCAAGGGTTCATGTGCTAGGAGCTTGGTCCTCGGGTGTCAAGGTTTAGAAGGTGGGACCCTAGTGCAAGACAGGGAGGTCAGGGCACCCTCTTCAGGAGGGATTAATGCTGGTGTCTCAGAGTGAGTTTTCTTTCACGTTATAAAGAAAGGCCACCTCCTCCAGAGGCCTTTCCCTTCCTGCTTCTCCACCGTATTGCAATAGAGCCAAGGAAGCTCCCACTAGAAGCTAAACAGATGGGGCCAACTAACCTCGGACTTGCAGCCGTAGTCACTTTGTCATAGCAACAGGAAATGGCTTATTACAGAAGATTATCCAGTTAACGAGTGGTGGAAAGGTAAAATTCATACCTAGGAGTCTGCTATCAGAACCCAGTCTCTTGGGTTGGGAGTTAGCTCGCTAGAGCACTAACAGCATGGGTGAAGCCCTGGATTTGATGCCTAACCCTGGGGGGAAAAATGATCAGGCTCTTAAGTAGACTCATACTCCATAGGTCTTATAGTGTGTTAGATGTCAAGGTTTGGGATGGTGAGGGAAGGTAAGAAAGGCAAGAGGAAAGACAAAACATTTATTTCTTGACTGTATAAGCTAGTCAAGAGTCAACTAAGGTCACCATATAGTCTGCTGGAGACCTCTGCAGTAAGCTCCAGTCTCCTGCCCACAACTGACGCAGGGTTGAAGACAGACTCAAAGACAGAATTAAAGGAAAAAGTGAGAAGCCAGGATGGCCAGTGCTGAGTAACCAGCAAAGGCCCTGGCCAGTCCAAGCCACTGCTATTTATTGATAATATGATCAGATTGGGGTAAAGGGCTATGTGAGGAGACGTGTAGTTGCCATAGACACATTACTGATGCAGGCAAGGCTTGTAAAGGAGAAGACAAAGCATTCTTGAATTAGAAATGGACCAGACAAAATATAGGTTGTGGATGATAATTAACACTGTCTTTTTAGTAAAGAAGGTTTTAACTTGGAACAGAATTTGGGTGGGAGTTACTCTGATCTCGGCACATAGGCTTTGACCAAACTCACTTCTATAAGCCAGCCAATTGTACGATTAACTCTTCACAGCCTGTACTGCTTACAGCCTGCTTTGGGCATAATCAATAAAGCAATCCCCCACATCAGTCAGGAAACAAGAAGTAAGCCAACAACGAAAAGCTTTCAAGAGGCCTTTGACAGTTGTTCTCATTTCTTTTGCCAACTTCTATACAGGTAAGGGACAAGTTTTCACTTTGTAGTTCAGGCTGGCCTCGAACTCACTGTGTATGGCCTTGAACTCGTGGTGAGCCTCCTACCTAACCACCTGAGTCCCGGATTTATAGGAAGTGCTATCATACCTAGTTGATTCTTGGTTTTCGCACCTGCAAAATCTTTTATGGTCAACTTACATTGAAAGTTTACTTTGAAGATGACAGGAAAATCCCCTTTGAGTGAAAATTCATGTAGTAAAAGAAAACCTTTATCATTTGTAAGGTAGCTGTCACAGTGTGTGACCATGGCTGCAAAGGATGAGAAAAATTACTCAGAGACAAGATGTAATTTCCTCACCAAGAACTCAGAGGGGCTGCTTATTTGCCATAAGAGAGACTCAGGGAAACAGTGACAAACTGAGACCTCTGCAGTTCTTTGTAACTCAAGAACATGAGAACAAAGACATAAAAGAAAAGCATTTTGCAACATTTTATATAGGAGCTTTGTCGGGACGGGGCTGGAGCGGGATGGTTTGTTAAGAGACTGGTTGACCTAGTTCATAGCAATTTTATTATTTGTTTGTTTGTTTGTTTGTTTATTTTTTAAAATTTATTTATTGGTACCAGGGATCAAACTCAGGACCTTGTGCTTGCGAGGCGGGTGCAGAACTACTGAGCTAAATCCCTGGCTCAAGTTTGCGGCAATCTTACCGGGGCAGAGTGGACACAATGGCCAAAACAAACCTCTCTTAATCCTGCTGTCTGTTGTTCTGCAGATTCTGCTTTAGTCTGTAACCATGAATTCTAGGAGTAAGGGAACTGTTGTTTCCCGAGGCCCCTTCCTTGGCACACTCAGGTTAATCACTCGTTTGGCCAGTGTTGCTCCACAATCCCCTTTTTCATTTTATAGTTTAGATTGGGCAGGGTGCGGAGAGGGGTATTGGGCTGGATGTAGGAAGGTCATCAGGCTTCCACACAAAGGGTCCATCGGAATACCATACAGAGTGCTCTTAGGACTGCAAGAAAAAGCCAAGAAAAAGAAGATTATTCCAATATAAGAATCCAGATGTGAAGGTTGAGACCAGAGAACCAATGTTTAGGATTTAGCCCGTAGGCAATGTCATTGAGACAATCATCCAAAGTAACATTTGAAGTTTATGAAGTTGGGCCTGACATTGGCCTTGGAGATTAGTAATGTCTCTGTCCAGATTTGTATGAAAGGCACTGTGGAGAAGGTGTTGAATCTCCTGCCACGATTCAGGATGATTTTTACAGAACAGGAGTGGGCTGGGGATTTAGCTCAGTGGCACCACGCACCTGCCTCGAAAGCGCAAGGTCCTGAGTTTGACCTCTGGTAACAGAAAAATAAAAACTAAAAGGAATGGGAGTAATGCACATCAAGTTATACCCAGCATCACAACTAAGATGACTGCGTGTCTTAGGGCTTGTTGGTGTTCTCCTGGCCAGTTGACAGCTGCCTCAAGCGCATCGTGTCTTTGTGGAGTTTCTTCATTGATATTAGTTTGAGTCAAGAATTCTAAGGTAGCATTTTGGAAATAGCCGTTCATAGTTTGAGCAGTTTGGATAGAGTAAATCAAGGCGGCCGCCGTGGTCACTGCTGTGGTGACCAATGTAGTAGCTGCAATAATAGTTGCAAATAGAATGCCCAGCAGATGTGTTTTTCTAATGTGTTCAAGTGCTAAGTTGATTTGTTCAAGAGTCGAATTTCCCATCTACACTCAAGTGAGACTGGTGGGGAGCCAGCTTTGGCTTGCTGTCCGAGTACCATGATGTGTGTAATGTTCAGTTGGGAAATATTATTATTTGTAACATAAGGAGTTAACCAGGTGGCATCAGCGGGCAAGGAGGTAAGTGCTTTCAAGGGTCTGTAATGATGATTAGAAGAATTATATTTTATTATCTTGGGTGGGAAGTGAAGATCATAATATGGTCACAAGTATCGCGAGAAATCCATCTGAGTTTATACGTTATTGCTAACTACCAGTGCTAATGATGCAAGGGAAAAGGGAATGTTAGGCATCAAAGGGATTTCCTGATGGGGAAAAGTGTTTAAGGAGAGGCATAGCAAGGGTCCAGCAAGGCCAGGATTCCATAAAGCTGGGCTGTCATAGAAATTAAAAGGCAAAGCATAATTCATGTAGAATTAGACTCTAATTATGGGATCTCCAATTAACTAGAGTTAGCATCTGTGCTGCTGAAGCAAACACTCTAATTTTCTAGGGTTAGATATAAGCCAGGTGAATAATGGAGAGATTAGTGAACTACTGACATGAAACCTACCCCAAATTTAGGCCATCGCCTGTAGGTTATACACCAGTGGGGATGAAAAGGAACACAATAACTACTATCAGTGATATTGGTCATTAGGCATAATAGAGTTTGTTTTCTACTAGGAAATACCATGCATGGGGTAACAGGTGTTAACCACTAGACTAGCCAGAGTGGCTGTAGTCTCTCCCATAGTCCTTTGTGGGTTTGAGAGGTGGTGGTTAAGCTCCATTTGTATGTGAGCTGTCATTAGAGGAAAGAGGTGGCTTTGAATTTCCCCAAGTAACTATGTAAAAGACAAGTGAAGCAAGAACATGCCCCCAGTAAGTCATGTCATTTACTTGAGGTATATATGTCAGCAAACTCAGAAAGGTAAGAAAATTACCTTTGTAATTTTCACCTGCCTTGCAAGTGAGTTTGATCCCTGCTACTGGGGGAAAAATACCTTTGTGAGTTTGAAGTCATAAGTTATAAGTGACTTGTGCAGTCATTGCAAGAAACAGGTTTCCAGCAGTGAAGAGAATTCTCGTGCTTTGCAGCATCTCACTGGGTGCCGCATGATATGGACCCACCTTTGCAGGAAGCCAGAGAGGTCCTATGGGTGACAAAACAGATGCATATCCCCTCCACGGGCTAACATTTCTGCTAGACTCAGCCATTGTGAGCTCGACAGAGGGTAATGGTAAAGGACCAATGGTTTTGTTCTGTCTTTTATGGGAATAAAGTGCTTCTATGCTGGGGTGAAACCTGAATCATAATCTTAAAAATTATTTAAAATAGTGTTCTCATTCTTGTGGAGGGAGCTTCTTCATCATACTTCCCATTTTGTTTCGAAAATTGGGTCTCACACCAATTGACTATTAAAGCTAATCTCCAAAATGAAGCCAATATATTAACCCTTCTTTTCCTATGTTGTCAGCTGGCAGTTGCCTTAATAAAATTTCTGTCATCTGTAGATTATAAACTTCTAATAGATAATTTTGAAGTTATTAAAGATATTTATTTTGATATTGAAGACTGAACATTTTCCAATACTGGTATCTTTCCATTAATTTGTATATTTTGAGTGGCTGACTTCCCTGCTCAGCATCCGTATGATACTTTTCAGTTTCACTTATCCATAGTTAATTTATTAAGCGATAAAACATTTCACATTGCTTAATTTTTACATTACTAATATTAATTGGTTGAGTTTATTCATTCTTTTTTTGTACCGGGGATTGAATTCGGGTCCTGGCGCTTGCAAGGCAGGCCACTGAACCGCTGAGCTAAATCCCCGGCCGAGTTTATTCATTCTTAAGGGTTTGTCTGTCATTGATTTTTTTTTTTTCCCTCGGTGTCAGGGGACCTTGTGCTTGTGAGGCAGGCATGGTGCCACTGAGCTCAATCCCTGGCCCTGTTGTTGATTTTTGTCTTGTAATTCTAATTAGAATTTCTATAGTAGCATGTTAATGGACATTAACAACTTTGTATGGTCTGTCAAGTAATTTAAAGCAATCAAACTGTCTTAAGGTATTTCTTTCCCCTTTTGGCATTTTACAAAAGCTTACAATATCGTGTTAAAATGAGATTTGCAGCTGGGCGTGGTGGTGCACACCTTTGATCCCAGCACTTGGGAGGCTGAGGCAGGAGGATCGCCGTGAGTTCAAGACCAGCCTGGGCTACATACTAAGTTCCAGGTCAGTCTCAGCTATGTAGTGAGACCCTGTCTCAAGAAAAAAAAAAAATGAGATTTGCTTACCACATTGTATAGTACATCATTTTAAGAGGGGTATTTTGTTATCGTTAGATATTGTTCATCTAAAATATTAATGATGAGTGCTGGTAGTTCTGAAAAAAAAAGGGTCTTAAGGAGCCCATTGGCTTGTTTTACTATTGCTTGACCTATAAGGTTATAAGGTATACCCATGATATGTTTAATATGCCAGAGTTGAAAGAAAACTCAAAAAGAATTGGAAATATAAGTAGGGCCATTATGAGTCTTAATTTGTGAAGTCAACGCCATTACAGAAAAACATGAGAGTAAATGATATTTAACATGTTTTACAGTTGCATCTAATTATAAAGATATAATATATTATATAATACATTAATATTACACATACACACACACACACACACACACACACACATCTCCAGTGTAGGCATCTATAGAAGTATACTCAAGCTCATCAAAAGGGTTATGATTTTTTCAAATGTTATTACTTTTAAACCACAGGAATTAATACCTGTGTAAGGAGCAGATTGTATCTATTTTTGGCAATTGGGGCAGGTGCAAATGATTTTAGGGGCCTGTTTACGTGTAAGATTGTAAGAATAAATGAGTGCTTTAGCTTCTTTGTGAAGAAATATGAAGCAAGAGTCTCTTTTATTTAAAGAGGTAGAAAGCATAACCAGTGTGTCAACCCAAGTGTAACCTTCCTCTAGGGGTCCGGGGGGACTAGAGTGAGAGAGTATGTGAGTAACAGAGTGTGTGTGAGTAACCGTGCAGCGTCTAATCAACTTTTGCAGGTATCTACACATGTGAAAGAATTTTATCATTACCATTATGAATAAAGGTGGTTTCAGTAACCTGTAGGATTCTTGCAACATAAGACAAATTAATTATGGAACTATTATTATTTTTTTGCTGTTGTTTTGTTGTTTTGAGATAGAGTCTCACTGTGTAGTTGACACTGACCTGGAACTCGCTATGTATCCCAGGCTGGTCTCAGACTCACAGTGATCCTCCTGCCTCGGCCTTCTGAATGTTGGTATTACAGATGTGCACCACCATGCCTGGCTTTTTTTTTTAATCTTACTGAGTTTATTGGTACTTTTTAAGTATACACTACAGTTACATTCATCATTGGGATCTTGTACCCTTACATGACAGATCTTGGTTTTCATTTTTTCCCCATACCCCTGCCCTCCCTTCATCCCCTCCAACCTCCCCTATGGGAACTATTATTTTGTTTCAGTCATGGTTGTCCTAGAAGTTGTATCTCTGTAGAATGTTAGCAGATAGCAAGTATAAAACTTTATAAAGAAAGTTTGAGATGAAGGGCAACATAACACATTAGCATAACAACCATGAGGATATCATTAAGTGACACGAAAAACCTTTTATCCAAGTTTGTGATTTTTTTTTTTTTTTTGTATTGGGGATCAAACTCAGAACCTTGTGCTTGTGAGGCAGGTGGTGGAACCACTGAGCTAAATCCCCAGATTTTTAAAGTAGTGTCATCTGAGAAAAATGTATCTGTCTATGGAAGTATTTTATGTGTCATTGTTTGGACTGTATAATGTTTGAGCATCCTTAAGTTATGGTAAGCCTTGAAAAAAGTATATGTATTTTTGGTTGGCTGATTATGTTGGATGGCATGTATACTTTATTACCAATAGCTGGAGCACAAAGGAAAGTCAGATATTTGAGTTTAAAAGTTGATCATCATGAGTAATTTTATCTTGGGAGCAACCAATCCGATGAGATGATTTTTAGCTTTGTATATTTGAAGATCTGTAGATTTGAGCAATCTAAATATGTTTAATACAGTATAAAGCCAACAATAATGGATGTTACAAACCAGGTTGGAACTGTCTAAAAAGGCAGTTTTGTCTTGTGTTGTGTCATTGAGCCATTTAGACGTCTCTCTTAGTCATGCAGAAGAGTGTGTATTTAATATGAATTTAAAAATGAGAATTAGGCTGCTGGGCCTGCAGGTCTGTGTGGAGCCGCAAACATGGGTCTGTATTCCACAGGATGGGGTTCTTTAAAGTTGTCAAGAATAAAGCCTACTTTGGGCTGGGATTTAGCTCAGGTAGCACCTTGCCTGCCTCACAAGCACGACACGAGGTCATGAGTTCAATCCCTTACCAAAAAATCAAAAAAAAAAGACGAAGAAGAAGAGGAGGAGGAAGAGGAGGGGAAGGGGGAGGGGGGAGGGGGAAGAAGGCCTACTTTAAGAGATACCAAGTGAAGTTTAGAAGAACATGGGAGGGCAAAACTGATTACTGTGCAGAAACACTGGGTGATCCAAGACAAAAATAAGTACAACATACCTAAAAACAGGATGATAGTTTGTGTAACTAACAGAGGTATAATTTGTCAGACTGCTTATTTCCCATATTGAGATATAATTTGTCAGACTGCTTATTTCCCGTATTGAAGGAGATAGGATAATCTGCACAGCGTATGCACTTCCAAAATGTGGGGTGAAAGTTGGCCTAACGAATCTTGCTGCAGTATATTGTACTGGTCTGCTGCTGGCCCACAGGCTTCTCAGTAAGTTTGGTATGGATAAGAGCTGTGAAGTTTAGATGGAGTTGACTGGAGATGAATACAGCGTGGAGGGCACTGATGGTCAGCCTGGTGCCTTCACCTGCTATTTGGATGCAGGCCTTGCCAGAACTACAACTGGAAATAGTTTTTGGAGCCCTGAAGGGTGCTGCGGATGGAGGCTTTCTACCCTCATAGTACCAAACAGTTCCTTGGTTATAATTTGGAAAGCAAGGGGTTCAATGCAGAAGTACATCAGAAGCAGATCATGGGGCAGAATGTTGCCGATTATATGTGTTACTAATGGAAGAAGATGAAGATGCGTACAAGAAACAGTTCTCTTAGTACACGAAGAGCAACATAACTCCAGACATGATGGAGGAGATGTATAAGAAAGCTCATGTGGCTATAGAAGAGAATCCAGTCTACGCAAAGAAACCAAAGAGAGAAGTTAAAAAGAAGAGGTGGGACTGTCGCAAAATGTCCCTTGCCCAAAAGAAAGATTGTGTAGCTCAAAAGAAGGCAAGTTTCTTCAGAGCTCAGGAATGGGCTGCTGAGAGGTAAACCAAGGCTTTTTCAAATACAGACCAATAAATTTATTCATCAAACAAAACAAAAACCAAACCCACAAACTCTCTCTCTCTCTCTCTCTCTCTCACACACACACACACACACACACACACACAAGTGAGAATTAACGGCTGGGATGTAGCTCAGTGGTATCATGCCTGCCTGGCAAGCACAAGGCCCTGAGTTTGATTCCTGGTACCAGAAAAAAAAATGAGAGTCATAGCCTTTGTCTGAAAGTATCAGATGAATTGGAAAAGGGTTGAGACCTAGGGAAGAGGGATTGATGATAGTCAGGGCATTACCCCCTAATCTTTGAGCAACAAGCAGCTTTTTGAAGGGGTAGTTTGGGCTAAAACAAAGAGCAAAGCTTAAGATAACTAAACACACATAAGAAATGCATTCTCCACCAGTCTGTTTTTGACATACTTGAGCCTCAAAGTCTTTGCCACTACCTCTTCTTTTTCCTATCTTTGGTAGGACGAAAACTTATCATCCAAAATCTTTCATAAAATGTATCTCTTAAAGCCTTGGTATTGTCTTCTCCATCCTAGGAGCTTATTTGTTTCTATAACAAACTTGGCTGTGGCTGCTTGGATTCCATAGTGTCTGTGTGTTTTCTCAAATTGTTGCACTGTAAGTTTGACTGACTGCCAATAAGCTTCTCCTGGCTGCCAATAAATCAGGTGACCTTTTCTGCACTGAAGCAGAAGAAGAACAAATTAACCCTGTAACTGCAGTCCAAAAAAAGTCAGTACAAGGAACATTTTAAGCGTATCAATGAAACAAAGGCCAGAAGCAAATTCATCTAAAAAAAAAATTTATCAATCAGCTGGGATTTGGAACAGTGAGCTCTTACAAATTTAGAAAACATTTATGTCCAACAGATCACGTGGACAAAGTTCCAGAAAGAATTTTTGTCCCTATCTTTGTTTTCCCAGCCTTAAAACGTTTGTTATTTTTGGTTGGTCCTCGCGACTGTTTTTTCTGTAATCTCCCAGTGGAGGTTTGATGTGTACAATGAGAGCAGTTTTCCTAGGCATTTAAGAGAAAGTATTTATAGTCTCGTTTTTTACTTTGACTTGTGCGCAGGGTTGTTCAGTCACAAGTGTGTTTTATTCCACCTGCGGCAGTGTCACTGTTCTTAAAAAAAAGCCTCGCGTGTTCTATGACTTCTCCATAGAGATGAAAAGTCCTAGGTAAACTGGGCCACCCAAAGATGGGGTGGGAAATGTCTCCCTCTCCACCGGGACCCATTACACACGGGCACTGAACTTCCCGGGTCAACCTGTGATTGCAAAAGAACTGAATTTACTTGCGATCCAGCTTGGACTCCAGGTGCAGTGAAAGCAAGGCTGTGATTTGATACTTTTTCAAGAGTGAATTTTTGAGCTCACACAAAGCAGCTGCAGGTGTGGTGCTTGGCCATAGTGTCTTTGAACTTTTGCAACAATGCCCTTAAGAGCTTCTCTAAGGAGAACGTGATAGTTTAAGCCTGTTGTCATAATTGTAATTTGTCCCATATAATCTGAACCAATTTCTGTGATATTGGTGGTCACTGCTTTTAAATTTTCAGACATATCTGTAAAGAGGTTGTGGTGACTTTGAGTCAGCTCCCTCGCTGGGGTATGGCCATTTCATGGCTCCCAGTTAGTGTTGGGGCATGCGGAGTTGTACCCTTTTTCCCTTTACATCACATCAACATCTGCATCGAAGGTGGAGCCATGATGATTAGCCCATGATATTTTTCTACATTTTGGACATTTTTGCTTTGGTTTTGTACCACTATCCCCTTTATTACTTTCACAGTCTTTTTTAAGGTGACCTCCCTTGTCACAGTTGCAACATTTCCAGAGCTGCAAGTGCAGCAGGAACTTTGAGCCTTATGAGATTCCGTCCTTACTTTTTGGCAGGTCTATACTCATTTCTGCAGTACTTTTTTTTTTTTTGAGACTGGGTATCACTATATAGATCAGGCTAGACTTAACCTCATTGTGTAACTCGGGCTGATCTCAAACCTGTGGTAAACCGTCCTGCCTCAGCCTCCCAGGTGCTAGAATTACAGATGCGTACCACCATGCCCAACAATTTCTGCAATATTTAAATTTCTTCCTTTAAAAGGAGCTTCTATGAGAGGGGAAGACGGATGGGTCACCAAGGCTTCTGAGGGGGGCAGAGGAAGCATAGAGGGGGAGACAGTCTCTCCTTTGGAGTCTCTTGTTTATATAGTGGGAATAGTGTCCCTGTAAAGGTACCACATAACAAGGCGAGCACCCTTTATCGAGCTGAGATGTTGTTTTAATTTGCAACCAACTTGTTCCCAGTCCTCTGTGTCCATGTTACCCTGCAGCAAGAACCAGGGACAGTGTTGGCAAATGACAACCAACAATTCAACAAGCTGCGCCTCTGAAACCTTCCATCCAGACTATTTTGGGGGGTACCGGGGATGGAACTCGGGACCTTGTTCTTATGAGGCAGGTAGTGGCACCACTGAGCTAAATCCCAGCCCTCATCTAGACATTTTGAAAAGACGTTGTAGGTGCTGCTTAAAACGCTTTTCCTTCTTAGACAAAGTTTGACCCATGATAGTAACACAAATGAGAAAACAAAAGATTAGGAAAAGACCATGTAAAGAAACACTGCCCCTGCTCAGTAAGCAACTGGACTGTGATAACCTCTGGGTTGAAAAGACCTAGGCTCTGACCTCACTAAGATGGTCTGGGCTATTCCATGGCCATCTGTGTCCCTCTTACCCAGACGGAAATGAAGAGTCGGCATCCGGTTCTTTTCCAGGCTTCTAGAGGCCAGTCCTGTATGCTGAGTTGTACCTGCAGGTTTTGCCTTGCAGTTTCATAGCTCGTAGTGATGCCCACTGTTTCTTTACCTGAGACATGAGTTTGTGCCCCACCGCTTGTCACAGTACGCGATCGCGGATGAGAGAGGATGAGAAAGATGGCTCAAAGAAAAGATTTAGTTCAGTCACTGAGAACTCAGAGAGGCTCCTTGTTGGTCATAAGAGGCCCCAGGGAAACAGCAACGAACTGAGACTTCTGTAGTTATTTATTTATAACTCAAGGACATGAGAACAAAGACCTAGAAGAAAAGCATTTTGCAACATATTGTATAGGAATTTTTGTCAGGGGACGGGGCCAGAATGGGATGGTTTGCTATTTGGGCAATTTTACTGGGGCACAGTGGACACAATGGTCAAAGCAAACCTCTCTGGCAGTAACTTGCTTTTAATTCTGCTGACTGTTGCCCTTCAGGTTGAGCCCTAATATCCATCCATGCATTCCAGGAGCATGGGAGCTGTGCCTTACTTATGGTGCTCAGGCTCGGTCCCTCCTTTGGCCAGTGTCTCACGGCTTTCAGATACCTGGAATGTTCCCTCAGGGTGGGATGCCTTACTGTTCAGTGCAGATGCTGGGTAACAGGTTTATTCCAGACTCTCTGTTCTCCCTGCTTGTCCCTGTGGCTGCTGCGTGGTTGTAAAGCCTTAAGAAGTCAGCAGTAGAAAACTATCAACAACTCTGGTCTCCTCACTTATAAATAACGTTTACTCCACAAACCAGTTTTTTGTTAATCACCACAGTTCTCTGCTTTCTATCCCAAATCCTTGCTTGTGTCTTTGTTTTTAAATCTCTCTTCCTAAGGTCGTAACATTTCTTATTAATTTTACTTGGACATCCTGGAGAGAAAGGTCATTATTACTAGCACTGTAGCAGAAAAGAAGGCAAGCACCAAGATCCCCTCAACAGATAACTAAACCTTGTCTGAAAATGGCTCATGCTGGAGTGAACTGGGGGTGTGTGAGGGCAACCTTGTAACCATGAGGCCTCTTATCAGATCCGGGGATTCCTTGAATTCTGTGTAGCTTTCCCTGATGCTTGATCTAACATTGGATCAGCCTCCTATTGACTTTCACCAAGTCCTACAGGATCCCTTCTATAGGGTCAGATTGTGCGTTTCTGTGACACAATCACACACCCCCACCCACCCCCACACACAAACACACTCTTCGTGGCTTTTTGTTTATACTTATTCTCTAACTTTTTGTTTTTGGTTGCCTTTTATAAAAGCTGTAACCAGAGCTATTCTTCAGAGAAGCACTAATGCAGATCTAAACTTTGGGTGTGCCGTTCACCCTGACACTGAATCTGTCATTTTCAGACATCCCCAGTAAATCATTTTACAGGTGATGGGAAAATGATTTGTTACGAAAACATAGCACCTTTTATTTTACAGTAACTAAAATACTGTGGCTGGGTTCCTCAGTAAAAGGAGACAGACCTCTCTCTGTGTGTTTGGGGAGGGGTAAGGTCCTGTTTACTGATTTGTTCCCTTCTTACTTGGCTGTATTACTGCATAGAAAGGAAAGGGACACCGTGGAAGACAGTCACAGGAGCCAAAGTAAGCATGCTGTGATGAAATTGCCTCGTCTTACACTTGGAGTCCCCAGATAGACCTGCACCCCAGGCAGGGCCCAGAGACCTCTGACAGCCTTGGATACCTGCTTTGCTCCTGCCTTTCTTCCCGTTGGCAATTTTTAGGGGCCTATAAAATGTCGTCAGAAGCCTGTGCAGTGTGGCTTCTTTATTCTCGTCTTTCTCCGTTCTTCTCCTGTATTAAAAGGCTGTTCTTTTCCCAAGTCTGGTGGAAAAGCCTCAGCGAGTGTAGGAGTATCTGTGGCCTTCAAAGGAACCGGGTCAGGTAACCTACTGTCACCTACGTCTTCCCCTTAGGAGAGTCCTGCCATCTTGTCAGCCCTGGAGCCTTCCTCATGCAGGCCAATATTTCCCATGTGTGCTAGGCTCGAAGATTATCACATCTTTGCTCTTCCGCTTGGCAAAAAAAAAAAAAAAAAAAAAAAGCAAGTGCAGCAGTGCACACCTATAGGACCAGCTACTCAGGAGGCTGAGCAGGAGGATACGGGAGCCCAAGAGCTCAAAGCTGCCTGGGCAACTTAGTAAGATCCTGTCAAAAAAAAAATACTTTGAATACAGCCCACCACCTGGGTTCTAAGGCAGCTCCCCTGTGTGACCTTTCAGGGACGTGGGAGTCCGTGGCCGTACTTTGAACACGGCCCTCCCTCTTAGGTACCTCTTTCCTGTACCGGACGTGCAGCACCAGCAGAGGCCTACACAAGGCTGAGAGCTCATTTTTAACCCCAGACCAGGAGGAGTTTGCAGCTCCGTTGTCAGACTTGGTTTATATTCCGCGATCCGTTTAGCTTTGCTTCTTCCCAGCATTGTTCTTAGCTCTCAAAAAAATCACATTCACAAAGCATTTACTCCTATGTAGGATGGCAGCCCTTTCGGTGCGGCAGCATAGTCCTCTTCAGGGGTGTTTGTTGTGGTTATTGTAGCCGGGGCCGGCCCAGTAGGGTCCCAGAAGTGCTGCTCCTGGAAGCCATTTCCTGGAAATGGAAAATACAGATGACGTGTGATTATAAAATATGATAAATGCTTAACAATTTTTTAAAATTTGCTGCGGTGAAAGACGCATTGATTCCTCTCAGGATTCTCCCCCTTTAGTTGGAACACACTTGTCCCATAGTTCCGGCCACTTGCCGAAGCGGTTCTGAACGCCCTCTTCTTGTGCATGTCTTCGGTCACACTACCTCTGTGTCCTGAGTCGATCAAAAATGGTTACCTTCGTGGTCATTTCGATTTGGGGAGGAGCCGGAAGTCACACAGTGCCAGATCTGGTGAGCAGGTGGATGAGGAAACACTGACATTTCTAGGAGCCTGCCTTTCTGTTGGATTGCACTCAGCAGCAGCGTTCACTGTTTTTGTTGTTGCTGTTGTTTCTTTGGGGTTTTTTTTTGGTTTTTTTTGTTTTGTTTTGTTTTTGATACCAGGGATTGAGCTCAGGTCTTTGCTCTTGCAAGGCAGGCGGCGGAGCCACTGAGCTAAATCCCCGGCCCTGTATTTTATTTTTTAAAATCACCCCTCATAAAGACAGGAAAGAGGACGTCGAGAACAGCTTCAGAAAGTGGCAAGGATCATGGGATCAGTGTGTTTAAAGTGAGGGAGTATTTTGAATATGATGAATGCCAATGTGTCTTTTAATGGAATAATTCTTTGAAAATGTGGATATTCAGTGGATATTTCAATCACCCCTCCTATAGTGAATGTTCAGGATAGAGAGCACTCCAGTCCCAAATCCCTGCACCACACTCACCTGGGAGACGTCATTCTAGTGACCTGCCCTGTGGCCACAAGGGGAAACGGGTCCCTGGTGCCTTGCTCAAGTGGTGAGAAAATGCAGTCCTGATTTCTCCAGGGATTAATTCGTCTCCAGGGCTGTAAATATTACATTTCACCTGTTCACCTTACAGAGTGGTGAGCAGAGGAGACAGACTGGGTAAGGCGCCTGGCAGGACAGCACCATGAATGCAACACAGAGCAGGGCTGCCAAGGGCCGTCTTTTCATGTTGCTGCTTTTTATTGTAGTAATAGATAAGGAGTTAAGAAAGCAAAAATGAATGCTTTGACCAGGGCTTCTGCCTCTTCAGCACCATTAGTAAAATCTTCTTTTATTCTTCCTTGAGAAAAGATACCTTTTATTTCTATAAAGATTTATCCAAGTTTTATTTTTAAAAAACTTAGATTCTCTGTCCCCCAGCCCATCTGTGTGTACCTGCTGTTCTCACTGCTCTCAGTTTCTGAAGGCTCTTTCTAAAATTACATGAAAGCAGCCCCATTTGCACAAAATTAAAGTTCTGGGAGGAAAAGCTCACCACAAGGCTGGGGAGAGGAGCCCAGCAAGACTCTTCTACTTTATTTCAGCTTCTTTCAGCCCAACCTACAATTTGGCCAATGGCATAATTACTTCCCTAGAGCAGGGATTTGTCTCTGCGTTGGAGAAATAACGAGCTCCAAAGTAGTCTCCGGTTTTAAAGAGGCTGCAGAAGAAGTTTCTTCTTATCTTCATGTATTAGCATAGGGGTTTTTATCTTCTGGGGCTTTTTTTTTTCCTGGTACCGGAGATTGAACTCGGGTCCTTGCGCTCGCGAGACAGGTGGCAGAACCGCTGAGCCAAAGCCCTGGCCCTTTCTGGAGCTTCTGACAGAAAACTCCCTTAAATGTTCTCTAACCCTAAAATACTGGACACAGCATTTGTTTGAGTCATCCAGGAATATGCTTCTCCTTTCTTGTTTACCGTGTCTCCCTATAACCGGTTACTCCTACTGATTTTTGAATCTAAAACAGTTCTCAAATCAGAATCGTCGATATGTCTTTTTTTTTTTTTTTTTTTTTTTTTTTTTTT
>NW_022900914.1:18378166-18379850 GCF_012274545.1 Fukomys damarensis
TTTGAGACAGGGTCTCACTATGTAGTTGAGACTGACCTGGAACTCACTATGTAGCCCAGGCTGGTCTTGAATTCACAGTGATCCTCCTGCCTCAGACTCCCAAGTGCTGGGATTACAGGCATGCGCCACTATGCCTGGAGCACTTTTTTCTTTTTGGGACCAGGGATCGAAATCAGGACCTTGTGCTTGCAAGGCAGGCACCGCTGAGCTAAACCCCCGGCCCTTGACATGTCTTACTGCTGACATGACCGCCCCCCCCCGTCCCACTGTCCTGGCTTCGGTGCTCTTTTCTCATCCAGATTAACGCCTTACTTGTATTATAGGCTTCATAAATTGGAATCGATAAGTAAATACGTGAATCTAGGCAGTTGCTGTCTTACTTAAAAGCAAGACTTATCTTCTCTGTGGTTCCTAAAAGTATCTAAAATGCAAAATTTAAAAGGCCTTTAGATGGCTACCAGGCCTCTCCAGCAGCTGCTGTCCAGACCACCTCTCCGTGTAACCCACCCACGCCTGACCTGTTTCAGTCCAACCCTCCACCCTGCCTACTGAGACCCCAAATCCCCGCTTCTGTACCATACGAATCCTGCTCATCCATCGAGATTCGCACTTTCTCCTTGGAAATCCTGTCCCCATCTCCTGGAAACAGTAAGTCGTCTCTTGGGCTCCCCTCTCCCTTCCCGCCTCAGACAACCTGTGGACCTAACTGTAGATCCAAAGCAGAGAGCTTCAGGCTGGGTCTCTTCGGATTGAAACTGGAAAACGAATCTATGCTAAACACAAAAGTGAAACCATGTAAGAGCCCATCTGTACGCTGTGGGCACAACTTCTTCCTTCCCCATGGCCAGCCTCCTCACTCCTCCCCTTCTTTATAGCGGTTATAAACACAATGTGTTAATGCCCCACGGCGAGAGAACTGGGACTCAGAAAACCAGATACAGGTCTCAGTTCTGCTTCCCACCTGGTGTGTTTTTGGATCAGCCACAAAAACTCTCTGGGCCTCATCCACCAAATCTGTCAAATCTGATTACGTGGGGATTGAGCGAGTTCAACTCTTGAGATCTGTCCATTTCTAACATGCTGATTTACAGACCTCATGGGGGCCAGGAATGTAGCTCATTGTGAAGGGTCTAGCATGTGCAAGGCCCTGGTTCGATTCCTGGGACCATAAAAATAAAATAAAATCATGGGGAAAAAAAGAAAGGAAGAAAAAGGATTGCTATCCGACTTCTGAACAGCAACATAAAAGACTGAGGTGGCACAGAACCTACAACCCTGTGTGTCTTGGTAGATGATGAAAGAACTTCAAAGGATCCAGGGTTCCCTGCAATGCTATGGAAAACCCTGCATGTTGGCCATGTCACTGTCCACACAGGGAGTTTTCTTGCCTTTTCCCTATCTCGGGGTAAGGATAGTTTATGGCGCCCTACAGTGCATTACCATGCATAAAGAAAGTCTTGATGTGTGTGTGTGGTACTGGGGATTGAACTCTGAACTTTGTGCTTACCAGGCAGGGCACCACTGAGCTGAATCCCCGCCCCCCCCTTTGTTTTTGTTTTGTTTTGGTTTTTGTGAGACAGGATCTCACTATCTAGTCAGACTGACCTGGAACTCACTATGTAGCCCAGGCTGGTCTCAAACTCAGAGCAATCCTCCTGCCTCAGCTTCCTGAGTGCTGGGGTTT
>NW_022900914.1:18379930-18385917 GCF_012274545.1 Fukomys damarensis
GCCTTGAATTCATGGTGATCCTCTTGCCTCAGCCTCCCAAGTACTGTGATAATAGGCATGCACACCACACCCAGCCAAAAGACATTGTTTTTTATTTTATTTTACTTACTTATTTATTTATTTATTTATTTTATTTATTTATTGGTACCGGGATCACACTCAGGCCCTTGCACTTGCAAGGCAGGCAGCGGAACCACTGAGCTAAATCCCTGGCTGTTGTTTTTTTTTTTTTAAACAGCAATAGTGCTTCCTTTTGGGTATCTTTGCGGGTAGTTTGGTGCTTTATTTTGCCACTTCACCACCGCTGAATTTCCTGAGCGGAGGTATAAGGCTAGCTAGTAGAAGATGGCACAAGAAGAAAAACAACTTCCCCAAGTGCTACCCAGAGGAATTATGGACCATGCAGGTCTTGAACTTGATGGCTCTCTTCTGGTTCTCCTCGATCCAATGCATGAAAAGGCTTTCAGCTGTAAAATTCAGGCCTAGACATCAAGATGTGAAGTACAGAGCGGGCAGGCATGGAAGGGGAAAACTGGAACCCTGTGCTGTGCTTGTGACTCTCAGCTCTGCATTTCTGGAGATGGGGCCCTTCAGCTCCTGGTCTGCACCCCACTATTTTTGTTTTTGGTGCCCCAAGTGATATCAAGTACCTTCTTGGTGTCAGGAACGATGCCAGCCCTGCAGAAGTAATGTTGAACCAACTGGATGCCTGCCTTCGTGGAGAGCATTGAGAGGCACGGCCGTGGCACAAGTCCTGTCCCCTACGAAATAAGGCTCCAGTCGAGGAACGCCTGAGTCTCATTGAAAGGACTAAATTCGCAACACTGGATCATGTGGAGTGGTCTTTACCCCGGAGCTGCTTATTCTGTGATAGGCTCCTCTCAGCGAAGTTCAGTTCAGAAATCCAAAGACCTCTCCTGTCGGCAGTGACACTCTCCAAGGGGTTGTTACTGAGTCCCTCTCTCCAAAGTGCTTCTAAGAACGGTTCCGGGAACCTCCAGAATGGCTCCCAAAGCTACTCACGCTCTCTGCTAGAAAACATAGCAGTGCTACCAGATTGGCAAATTCCAGCCTGCATGGTAGAAATTTGGCCAGAAGAAAACTCAGAAATTAGCATTTGGCCAGGCGCTGTGTAATTCCTGTGAAAACTGCAGGCTTGCATCAAGTTAATTTCTCAGAAGGGGGGTTATTTGCTGAAGTTCTGATCACCACCTTTGGAGATCTGATTTAACACCTCTCCCTCCTCTACCCCAGCTCTGGACCAAGGCTGGCTCCTTCCTGGAGCATCGAGGTCCTGACCGCGCCCCCCATTCTGAAGGGGGAGGGCGGTAACTGAGGGTTCTGACTGATGAGTCAGAGGCTGACTCCCAGGGTTCCCGAGCAGACTGAAATTCCGTTTGCCTAACATCTATCGTCCCTGATGATTACTACTTGCTACCTGGGGCACTGACCACACCTAGAACAGTAATGAAACACTAGGTGCCTCATTTCCCTAAGCGCCCACACTGCACTCTTGGGTATACCCTACATCTCCACCTCTGATAAACCTTCTCATATCTGTGCTGCGGGTGCTTTCAGATGGTCTCAGGTGCAGATTTAACCCTTAAAGGGTTCTGGAAGGAGGGTTACAGCATCCTTTCCTGTGTGGGGTTCATTGAGAAATCCTGGGCCGATGTCTCTCTAAGGACACTGAGATCTGCCTGTACACAGGAGAGGGACTTTGAAGGCTGCAAAGGAGCCTGAGCCTTCAGTTGACCAACTTGTTGACCACACCTAGAACAGTAATGAAACACTAGGTGCCTCATTTCCCTAAGCGCCTACACTGCACTCTTGGGTATACCCTACATCTCCACCTCTGATAAACCTTCTCATATCTGTGCTGCGGGTGCTTTCAGATGGTCTCAGGTGCAGATTTAACCCTTAAAGGGTTCTGGAAGGAGGGTTACAGCATCCTTTCCTGTGTGGGGTTCATTGAGAAATCCTGGGCCGATGTCTCTCTAAGGACACTGAGATCTGCCTGTACACAGGAGAGGGACTTTGAAGGCTGCAAAGAGGAGCCTGAGCCTTCAGTTGACCAACTTCAGTTACAACCAGCCCTTGTGAATGAATGGAGTTCGTAAGTCAAGGGTCCACTGTACTTTGAAATATTTTTAAACTAGGGGGACTGACCTAGTAAGACTGGTATTTTCGAAATACTGCCTCGGTCCTGTGCGGATGAGGCCTGACCAAAGACAGGCTGGTTAATTTAGGAGGTGAAAATCAGAAGTTGTGAGTTGGATGCGGTACCCAAGGAAGCAGGAGGGCTGTGCCCTGGCTTCTCGGTTTCTGGGGGGTCATCCTTCGTAGAAGCCGTGTGGATTTCCCAAGAAGGAGACAGAGATTAAAGAGCAGCACTGTGAGGACTGACCCCAGAGGAGCCCAAGGAAACCACCACCAACACTGAAGGTACAAGCAAGGCCGTGCTGATGGTGCTAAGGGAGAAGGTCAGGGGTCGAAGGCAAAGGAGAAGTGGGGTCTGGGAGTCTTGGAGTGACCAAGAGCGTCAGCCTTTCAGGGTGGTTGAGGCAGAGACCTGGGAAAAGTGAGTGGCTCTTGTCACGGCCATGGGTGACTCCATTCAAGTGCGGTCAGGGCAAGAACCAGGCTGACAGCTGGAGAAGTGACAGTGAGGACAGGGAGAGACTGTGGAGCAATGCAAGGCTCCCAACTGTGGCAGTTTTCTTGAATAAGGAATCCTGGGTCCCTCTGCAGAGATTGGGGCTCCTTTGCTTCAGCCTGGCGCCTGGGACCTCTCTGTCCTCACAGTGGCCTATGTGAGCTAACTGGAGGAAACAGTGTTGAAACCCGGCTCAGCTAGCTGTGAAAGGAAGAAAGGAGCCACTTCCGCCTCTGTGAGGAGGAAATTCAGGGTCAAGTACAAGGTTGTTCTTTAGGAGAGAGAAGCTGTCTTGAGACAAATAGAATAGTGAAGAGAGGACTCTGAGAATCCACTGAAAGACAGACCGTGAATTTGTGCTTTTCCAGTTTCCCTCAGCAGCGTGGACTTGGGGACGGAGAAGGCAGACGGTGGGGTAATTCCCAGTTGCCTGACAGGAGGGGCAGGAAGTCAGAGGGTAAGGCAGATCACGGTGTGGCTTGACCCACGTGGCTCAGGTCAGTAGGTATTGAAGGTCATAAGGGACCGGAAGGACGTGTGGCATGGAAAATCTGGTGACACCACAGGCCTGGCAGTGTCCCTCCGTGCCCCAGGGCAGGCAGGCCTGGAGGCCCAGGCAGTGGGCACCTGCAGGGTGAACTTTCTGCTGGAGGCTAATTCCCCTCATAGGGATCTAAGATGGAAAAATACTATGGTGAAAATGCCTTGTGTGGGTCTGTGACGTGTGAAATCGCCTCTTCCCCTGAAAATGACCCGCGGTTCCATTTAACATTTTGTGTTCTGGATATCATTACAAAAAAAAAAAAAAAAAAAAAAAAAAAAATCCCAAGTTGCCGTACTTGCCGACTCCTGCAATGAAGGAAAAATTTCCCCCGAGGGCTGCTTTCAATTACCATTCTCTTTATGTTGTTTCCTAAAATAATAACTGGCATTCTAGAGATGATTTACCAAGACGGCTTAATTAGGTGTCGGATGGTACCCCTGCCGGTAAGCCTGTTTCCGCAGGCTTCCTCAGGCAGATCTGACTGGCTGTTCCGAACCTGCCTAGATAAAGAGACTGACATAATGGGCGCAGCTGGGCTGTCCCCATGGAGACCAGACTCCGCTGGCTGCAGGCGCTTCCTGTTGCCGGCATCTCCCCTCGCGTTTTTCAGCTGTAAGTGCAGCAACCTATCTGAACCTGGATCTCTCTTGGCTTTCGTGTGTGTGTGTGTGTGTGTGTGTGTGTGTGTGTGTGTGCGTGCGCGCGCGCGCGTTCCGATCACTTGGGGGATTTGTGAAGATGTGTGCTTGAGGCTGGCTCCCCAGCACTGCAAAATAAAGGCGGGGAGCTACTTCATGTCTCGGTGTCCTACATTGGAGCCCCAGGCCCACGTTTCTAACACCGCGGAACTCCCCCACCCCACCCCACCCCATCGCTGGTAGCAGGCGTCATCAGGTTTCACTCTGACTAGCTAGTATTTACCCAGCCCTGAAAAGCCCCAAACGGCCTCAAGGGACCTTGTTGCTTTCCCATTTTGGTACCTATTTCTCCCCTATAATCCCAGCACTCGGGAGGCTGAGGCAGGAGGATTATTGTGAGTTCGAGACCAGCCTGGGCTACACGATGAGTTCAAGTCCAGCTTGACATACATAGTGAGGCTCTGTCTCAAAACAAGAACAAAAAAAGCAACAAAAAAGAAAGGTCAGAAATCTACGCCCTGGGTTGTAAATCCAAACAGCATACCTCTGAATAATTATTAAACAGATCCCTAAATGTCTGTGCTGTTTTTTGGATTCTGAATTCCGTCTTCCCCGATGTGTCTGCCTCCTAGACAAGGCCCGCTGTCTTGGTTTGAGATGTACACTTCCTGTATTTCTGATAACCCACGAGATTCAAGGTCGGCTGGCGGAAGACCGGGTGCTGTATGTCTCCTGAATCTCCCTGAGCTGTTAGCATCTAGGGAGAAACCTAGGAGGAGGCCAGGCATGATTTGTACTAGAACTTCTTTGGTTCCTGGTAGAAATGCCTGCACCTCTCCGTTCCAGAATCCTTCCCAGCATAGACAGCAAATTTAGAGTTTGTGAAAACAGTCCTGTAAGTAGGGCCACATGTAAGGAACTGGCGGAATGCAGTGTCTGCAAAACCCACATCCCAGAGAGGCAAAGGACCAGTGAATGCCTGCAGATAGTTGTTCAAAGCCGGCCTCATGACCCCAGCAATGCAGATGCAGCTCCTGTGTTCAGATAAGGCCCAGGAGACTGAGTAGCTGTGGTGGTTGCAAGCGTTTCCATGAAGTGTGAACTCGGGCCAGTAGTTCTATCAGAAGAGGGGCTGGGACTGGCCTTGGATTTAGATTGTGACTCGAACAGGAAGACCACAGAGCTCCAGCTAGAAATGGAAAGGCCTCTGACCTCAGTGAAGTGGGTCCTCTGGTGACCTTGAATGGCTGTTTTATAGGACTGATTTTGACATATATTCCTCCGGAAAATAGTGATTTAGTCAGCTCTGTCGTCATGGGCAGTTGCCTTAAGTGCAGCCGTTCTCGTGTATAAAGTGAAAATAATAATTGGACCTACCTCACTGGTTGTGAAGATTAAATAAAGAGGTAACCCACGTACAGTGATTAGAATAGTTCCTGGCCTTTACAAAGAGCTTGGTAGGTATCAATTTTTATTATTACGATTACCACCGGCACCACCCCCATCGTGGCCACTGTTTATTGAATATTTAATATGTACCAGACACTAAGACTGAGCACACATACATTCATTGACCCTTTGAAATAGTTGTTACTCTGTGCTTCAGTTGAAGAGACTAAAAACTGGAGAGGTTAAGTAGCCTGCACACAGTCAAACAGGTAAGTAGTTGGTGGAGTAAAAATCTGGAATCAGGCTTCCCTACCTCTGAAGTTAACTGTTTTACCCTGCATTACCAGCCTGCATCACGTGGAGCACTTTCCATGCCTTATCTCATTCAGTCTTCACACTGAGCTTGTGAAGTAGATTCTCTTGTTAGTCCTGTTTTACCAGATGAGGAGGGAAAAGGTTCAGAAAAGCGAAGCCACCTCCACAAATGTTTACAACAAAGAAAATCAGGTGCCTTAGTTACTTTTTCATGGCTGAGACAAAATACCCAACACCTGGAAAAACTGGATGTCAACCTGCCACAGATTAAAATTAGACCCTTATCTTTCGCCATGCACTAAATTAAAATCCAAATGGATTAAAGATCTAAATATTAAAACAGAAACATTAAACTTGCTGGAAGGTAAGTTAGGCAGAACTCTGGAAGACATTGGTATAGGAAAAGACTTTATGAACAAATCCTCAGTAGCACGGGAACTAGCAG
>NW_022900914.1:18387066-18389598 GCF_012274545.1 Fukomys damarensis
AAAAAAAAAATACCCAACACCCACAAGTTAAGGGAGGAAAGGTTTATTTAGCTCAGTTTGTAGAGGTTTCAGTTCATACTTGTCTGGCTCCAGGATAAGGTGGCGTGACAGAGGGGTGCTGCAGGGGAGAAACAGTCCATGGCAGAGCAGGCAGATTAGAGCAAAAGCAAGCAAGCCACAAGCAACCATAGCAACTTCTTTCTGACCCTTCTATGTCCTTTCGAGACTATCTAGTTTAGGGCAATGCCAAATCAATCAGCGGACTAATTGTGTAATCACACACCCTTAATCCCAGTATCACACATTCTGGATTCAGCCACCTATAACTGCATGAGGCTTTGGGGGGAAATCTAGACTCAAGTCATAAAACCAGGATTTAAATCCTGGCCTTTCTGACTGTACCATTCATTATAATGAATTTAATTGCCAAGCAGTGAGCACGATGCTCCTAGGAGGCTGGATACAGTAATTGGTGGTCATCAAGGGTGGTGGCACACACCTGTCATCCCAGCATTTGGGAAGCTGAGGCAGGAGGATCACAACTTCAAGACCAGTCTGGGCTACATAGTGACTTCAAGTCCAGCCTGGACTACATAGCAAGCATGAGTCTCAAAACAAAAGCAACACCAACAAAGAATCGACAATCATGATTTCTGACACCCATGTAAACCCAGGGGAATGTAGTTGGCCTAAGCAACCCTATTTTCTGAGTTGTCATTTAGAGACAATTTCTACTTCCTCTGATGCTTCATTTTTATGCAGTTTCCCAAAGCTGTTATTTGCTGAGATTAAGACAAGCATCTGTGCCTTTCACGTGTTTACTTTCTGTGCTCCAAGAAAATGGAAGAACCATCAATGTTCCAGAAGGAGGGCCTGATGTTATGCAAAGAGTTTGCTGCATTGTTCCCTGTGGAATCTGCCAGTAGACTCCCAGGCTGGGTTTCCTGTCCAAACACCTGGCAATGTGACTGCATCCGCCTGTGCGTTTCCGCAGCAGATCAGGAGAGAGCCGGGAGCTGTGATGTGCGGCAGTGCAGGCAGAACACATTCTCCAGCCTGCAGGTCACAGATTCTTTGTTTCCGGCACTGGGGATAGAACCCTGGGCCTTCATCCTGAGCTTCACCCCCAGCCCTTTAATTTTCTTTCTTTTTTTTTTTTAATTTAGAGATAGGTCTCACTAAGTTGCCCAGGCCGGGTTCAAATTTGCAGTCCTTCTGCCTCAGCCTCCTAGAACGCTGGGATTACAGGTGTGTGCCAGGCATTCCTAACCAGGGAGAGGCTGGGCTTCAGAGATTCTGGGAACATTTTGTGTATGCATGTGCATTTTACCGGAAAGAGACTGTAACTTCCGGTATTCTCAAGGGAGTTCATGACTGAAGAAGAGCTTAAAAATCATTGCGATAGATTTTTAAATCATTAAAAGAGCCTTCAAAAAACAAAACAGAAACCCTGAGTATCCTTAAATGAAAATGACTGTGCCCCACCAAAGCAGGAATGCACCTTTTCTTCTTATTAATGATTAATGATATTATAGTTAATACCTGTGCCCTGTATTAATAAGGGAGGGAATGTGTGCATAAAAGAATATAAGGGCTAAGCATGGTGGCACATGCTTGTAATCCCAGCACTCAGGAGGCTGGGGCAGGAGGATCACCAAAAGTTTGAGGCCAGCCTGAGTTACACAGTGAATTCAAGGCCAGCCTGGGATGCACTGTGAGAGCCTCTCTCATAAAGCTAAAAAAGGAAAGAAAAGAAGACCAAAAGCTAACTATAGGTCCGCCAGAATGAGCTCCATTTTACAACTGGGGAAACAGAATCTAACGGAGAAGTGGAAACTTACCCAAGGTCAGTTAGTTTGTTTAAATCCCAAGGTATCTTATGTTTGTTTTTTTGTTTTTGGTACCAGGGATTGAACTCGGGTCCTTGTGCTTGTGAGGCAGGTGGTAGAATCACTGAGCTAAATGCCCAGCCCCTAAGGTATCTTATGTAGCAAAAACTTTTTTTTTTGCGTAGTAAAACAAAATACAGAACAAATCATAGAGAACAATTTTCAAATAACACACTTCATTTTCTTAAACTATTCCTTTTTTAAGGACGGGGAGAAAATCACTGGAGATAAAAATTTCCACCACCCCTGCAAATTTTCTAGAAAGTCTATGCCAGATATTCTTTTCCTTTCTTTTCGATTTTATTTTGTTTTTTGGTACCAGAGATCAAACTCAGGACTTTGTGCGTGGCAGGCAGGCATGGTGCCACTGAGCTAAATCCCCAGCCCTTTTCTCTGTTCTTTTAAAATAATTTTCAGTCATGGTACCTGTGCTGAGGTGTGTCGTGCAGGACTTTCTGTTGGTTGTGTGAATATGAGATAGGACGTGGCTAGGCCCCGAGGGAAGGACCTAAAAGCGGGTGAAGGAGGCACTTCTGTGACACTTGCAGTGACCGTCTATCCCTCTCCTCAGAGAGTCACGCACTACACAGCCACCAGGCAGGGAAGAGAATTATTCGGATGATGGGAAATTAAAGGCTTTAAG
>NW_022900914.1:18394611-18403513 GCF_012274545.1 Fukomys damarensis
TTATAAAAATCATTGCGATAGATTTTTAAATCATTAAAAGAGCCTTCAAAAAACAAAACAGAAACCCTGAGTATCCTTAAATGAAAATGACTGTGCCCCACCAAAGCAGGAATGCACCTTTTCTTCTTATTAAATTAATGATATAGGCCAGCCTGGGATGCACTGTGAGAGCCTCTCTCATAAAGCTAAAAAAGGAAAGAAAAGAAGACCAAAAGCTAACTATAGGTCCGCCAGAATGAGCTCCATTTTACAACTGGGGAAACAGAATCTAACGGAGAAGTGGAAACTTACCCAAGGTCAGTTAGTTTGTTTAAATCCCAAGGTATCTTATGTTTGTTTTTTTGTTTTTGGTACCAGGGATTGAACTCGGGTCCTTGTGCTTGTGAGGCAGGTGGTAGAATCACTGAGCTAAATGCCCAGCCCCTAAGGTATCTTATGTAGCAAAAGCTTTTTTTTTTGCGTAGTAAAACAAAATACAGAACAAATCATAGAGAACAATTTTCAAATAACACACTTCATTTTCTTAAACTATTCCTTTTTTAAGGACGGGGAGAAAATCACTGGAGATAAAAATTTCCACCACCCCTGCAAATTTTCTAGAAAGTCTATGCCAGATATTCTTTTCCTTTCTTTTCGATTTTATTTTGTTTTTTGGTACCAGAGATCAAACTCAGGACTTTGTGCGTGGCAGGCAGGCATGGTGCCACTGAGCTAAATCCCCAGCCCTTTTCTCTGTTCTTTTAAAATAATTTTCAGTCATGGTACCTGTGCTGAGGTGTGTCGTGCAGGACTTTCTGTTGGTTGTGTGAATATGAGATAGGACGTGGCTAGGCCCCGAGGGAAGGACCTAAAAGCGGGTGAAGGAGGCACTTCTGTGACACTTGCAGTGACCGTCTATCCCTCTCCTCAGAGAGTCACGCACTACACAGCCACCAGGCAGGGAAGAGAATTATTCGGATGATGGGAAATTAAAGGCTTTAAGTGTTTGTGTTTGTGCCCTGGTGGTACAAAAAAAGAAAAGAAATCCACAGTAGTCTGTGTGTTTTATCAGGGGCTCACCTGATAAATTGTTTCACCTCTGTTCTATGTCTTGTCTTTTGCCCCTAAAAATTAAGTCAGAGCTAGGAGCCCCTAGGGTATTTATAATAGAAATGGGCCTTGCCTGTGCCCCCTCTCCTAGTCTCTCCTGCAGCTGGTCCAGTTAGCAGTCCTTTTAGATCGGGCTCCTGTTGCCCTCTGGAAAACCATTCTTGGCCCACAGAGCTCATGAAGGTCCTTCTCCTTGCATTTGTCACATTCTCCTGCAAGTTTCTTTCTTTTTCCTTTTTGGTTTTTTGAGACAGGGTCTCACTTTGTAGTTGAGACTGACCTGGAACTCACTATGGAGCCCAGGCTGGTCTCGAACTCACAGCAACCCTCCTGCCTCAGCCTCCCCAGTTCAGGGATTATAGGTGTGCACCACAAGGCCCGGCGTAAGTTTCTATTTTTTAAATGTGTCTCTTCTACCAGATTCTGGGTTTCATGAGGTCATTTTAACCCTGGACATAGAAGATGCTCAAAAGTTGATGAGCGAACACATTCGTGTTGTCTATTTCCCGCCCAAAAGTAATGCAAGAATTAGTGTTCTTTTTTTTTTTAATGCTGAGACAAACTTTAATCCATGAAGAAAAAAAAATTTTAAAGGCAATTTTCATTGTCAGTTGAGACTTTGCCAGCAGCTGATACTTAAGGGATGTACTCCTACAAGGAGGGAAGATCCGCGACTTAAGAAAGAGCATTTCATCAGCAACATCTGTCTCGATAAAAGAGCCAGTTGAGGCAGTTACAAAGGCCCATCCGGACTAGTCAGCTTCCTGTCCTTGAGACACAATGCCTGACACCCACAGTTTAAACAGGAGAGGTGTGATTTGGCTCGTGGTTTGGGGGGATTAAGTCCATGGTGAGCTGGGTCCAAAACAGGAACATGGTGGAAGGGTAGAGAAAAGCTGCTTAGGTTAGTGAAGTGTCAGTGTGGCGTCGTAATGAGTACCTGTGGAACAGGACTTAGCTGGTGTGGCTGGCTTTGAAAAATGAAATCTACTGCAGCCAATACTGGGAAAAAGGCCAAATATTCCATCACAGAATGTATGTGTGAATCCCTATGTGTCACAAGAGATAGGAACCAAGGCAGATGGATTTCATTAGAGCAGTTTTTCTTTCACTTTCAGAGAGTAGGTAATTAAAACTGTCAACAATCCACATGGATAGCCGGGTGTGGTGGCGCACGCCTGTTATCCCAGCACTCGGGAGGCTGAGGCAGGAAGATCACCAGGAGTTCGAGGTCAGCTTGGGCTACATAGTGAGTACAAGGCCAGCCTGAACTGCATAGCAAGGCCCTCTGTCCAAAAAAGAAAAGAATGTACCTGGAGGGAGGGCCAATTAAACCCATGTGGCAGAGATCTGGAATACTAGAAAGTCTTGTTTGCAATGATCTTATCCCCGTTATGTTGCAAAAATGAGGCAGCTGTTGCTCCCAGAGACATTCACGTGAACTCGTGAACTGTGGAGTTTGTTGAGTTTATTTATGGGCTCCCCTCCAGGTGCTTCCTTCATTCCTGCCTTACGTTCGCTGCACCTGCTCATAATTCTTGACCATTACATTATCCAGAGTGGTGACACCCGACCTCGTGGGCCGTCAAGGGCCTTTCCTCCAGTGCTCTTGTCCTCAGCCTGCTCCGTGGCTCACCGGGGACAGCCGTAGGGTCATACCTTTGCCTTGGTCCTTGCTTCTCCTTGGAGCCTTCCAGGATCATCATTTAAGGTCCCCGACTTTCAGCTCCAGTGATTGGCAGCACCACAAGAGCTGCCTCCTGACCTCGCTTCCCTCCCTCTGCCCCAGCTGAGATGAGATCAGAACCTCTCTTTAGAGTCGCCCCTTTGCACGTAAGTGCTGTCCACTTTCTTGCCTCTGTCCCTGCCTCCCCGACACACCCTAACCTGCACACCCCAGCGGGGGCCGCCCTGCAGCTCCTGGCCCCGCCCTGGGTCCCGGAAAGCAGCCTGAGGGAGCCCACACTGCCGCCTGCAGCCAGGGTTCCCGGAGATGAAGCAGAAATGCTGCCCACAGCTCCTCTGCCTCCGAGCAGCGCCCCGACCTTTGCATCAGACCCCCCACCCCATCTGCCAGGCTCTTCTACCCCGGCAGAGTGCACATCCGGCTGACACTCAGGAGGGTGAGAGTCCTCTTGAGGACTGGCTCTCCGCCGCACTCCAGCCTTCTGGCGGCTTCTAGTGTGATGTGACATCCTCTCCGGGGCCTTTCCATTTCCGCTTCCTTGTCGGTACTCAGCCTTGCTCCGAGAGCTATTTTGACATCTCTTTCTATTCTTAGCACAAAGCACAAACTCGTACAGGCGCATCAACCCGAGTACTGCACGTTCATTTGCCAGATTCTCAGTGAGGAAAATCAAGAGCACTTGCGGGCTCGGGTGGAAGGGGCTGTCACCAAAGCAGACGCGCGGAAAGACACGTGGAGATGTGTCACCGCCGGGCAAGCCTCCTTCCCCGAGTGCAGGCCCGGCTGTGGGCATTCTCCAGCCCGCCCTGGATCGTGCCTCTGACTCTGTCGTGAGATCCCTGCATTCACAACCGCACCTGTTTCTTCTGCCTCTGCTTCATTCTTGTCTTTTAATCAAAGAAGGGCCCCGAAATTAGAGATAAATAAAGCCCAGTTCTCTCCCTTAGGGTGCACATTCCTTATAGACAAAGCTTGCTCTAATCCTATAATTTTCCCATAATGTGATGAATGTTTGGAGAACGTCTGTTCTAAGGCAGATGGGAGTAAAGCAGAAAAAAGGTTTCGTTCTGGCTATGAAGTTAGATTCCTGCCGGGTGTAGAGGCTGAGGCAGGACGATCACTGTGAGTTCAAGGCCAGCCTGAGCTACACAGTGAAACCCTGTCTGTAACGGATGGCCTGGGGATTTAGCTCAGTGGTGCCGCTGCCTGCCTTGCAATCGCAAGGTCTAAGTTCGACCCCTGGTACCAACAACAAAACAAAAAACAAATGGAAAGAAAGCTTTTGTACATGGGGAGAGTAGGGGGGGTGGAGAAGGAAATGGGATAAAGTAAAATTTATTTTTAAAAAGATAGACTCCTTTGCAAAGGAGGAATCAGAGTACTCCGAAGGGATCAGATGGACTAAGGTTGTGGTGGGAGTGGTAGACACAGGAAGGACATTCCAGTTATGAGAAATGGTCCAAAGACATGATGAATCTAAGGGATAAGTTCTGTTTCCTACATACCTAACAAACACATGAGGGACTGTAGCCGGAAAAGACAGACTGGAAACACCACCCCCCTCTCTTTTTTTTTTTTCTTCTCATTTAGCACAAATTTCATTTAAGAATTATCTCGTTTCAGCCAGGCATGGTGGTGCACAGCTGTAATCCTAGCACTCGGGAGGCTGAGGCAGGAGGATTGCTTCACATTTGAGGCCAGCCTGGGCTGAAGTGAGTTCAAGACCAGCCTTAAGTACATAGTGAAACCCTGTTTTAAAAAAATTTTTTTCTAGAAGTCTCTTGTTTCCAATTTTAAGTCAGGGATTCTCTGTGATTTTTATGTCTCACCCTCTCTAGCCCCTGCTCTGTGTTATGTAAATTACCAGAGGATGTCTGAGTGTATAATTTATTAGATATTTTCTTGTAATGTCTAAAGCAGCAAAGAACCACAGCTGGTTTTACGGCGGTAAAACCTGAGGCACGCACTGCCGTGTAGACTGCTCAGTATGGAGAACCGGACCTGGAGATGCCCTGCCTCTCTCCATCATGAAGGTCTCCGGGCTTCCCCATTCCCTTTAGCCTTCTACCTACAGTCAGACCTTAAGGGGAATGTGTGAGATCAGCCTTGACTGACCTGAACCAGTCACTCGACGCCTGACCACAAGGGTTAGAATCTGAGTCAAGAATGATTTTAAGGGCCGGGGATTGAGCTCGTTGGACCACGCCTGCCTTGAAAGCACCAGGTCCTGAGTTCGATCCCCAGAACGCCCCCCAATAAAAAGATTTTAAGAAGAATTAAATAGTATGAATACCATATAATAGGAAGAAAGTGTAAGTTACCAGTCTAATTGTTTTATAAGAATCTCCATTGCCTTAAAGTCAGTCTCAACTGGGCGTGGTGGCACACGGATGTGATCCCAGCACTTCCAGCACTGGGAGGCTGGGGTAGGAGGATCCATGAGTTCAAGGCCAGCCGGGGCTACATAGGGAGTCCCTGGTCTGCCCTCCCCCAAATGAAAGTCAATCTCTGTGACAGTTAAAGTGGATTTGATTGTCAACTTGATTGGCCAGGGGATTAGTAAAGCTCACTTCTGGGTCTATCTGGGTACATCATGGAGGTGTGACTTTGGGTACTGTGTATGGTCCCCGGTGCCTCTTTTTTTTTGGCGTCCTCTTTCTTGACCCTGTTCCTCCGCTCTGCTTCCTGACTGCCATACACTATGTGTCTTTGCTCCATTGTGCCTTTCCGCCATGATATTTCTGCCTTGGAAACAGCAGTCAGTGGACTGAATCCCCTTAAAATGTGAGCCAGGCTGAGCATGGTGGTGCGTGCCTATAATCCCAGCAGTCAGAAAGCTGAGGCAGGAAGATTGCCACAAGTTCAAGGCCAGACTGGGCTCCGTAGTGAGTTCAAGGCCAGCCTGGACTACATCGCAAGATCGTCTCAACAATGACGACAAAAACAAAAAACATGAGCCAAATTAAACTTCTCCTTTTCCTTTCCGCCATGATATTTCTGCCTTGGAAACAGCAGTCAGTGGACTGAATCCCCTTAAAATGTGAGCCAGGCTGAGCATGGTGGTGCCTGCCTATAATCCCAGCAGTCAGAAAGCTGAGGCAGGAAGATTTAGGCCAGACTGGGCTCCGTAGTGAGGTCAAGGCCAGCCTGGACTACATCGCAAGATCGTCTCAACAATGACAAAAACAAAAAACGTGAGCCAAATTAAACTTCTCCTTTAAATTATGGGTACCAGGTATTGCGTTCAAGAGACAGGAAAACTAATAGTCTGGGAGGGGATCAGAGAAACTTCACAAGACATAAGCACTGAGGTGGGTCACTCCTTTCCAGGGTTTGCCCTTTGTCCTTAGAGACCCAAAATGTTCACTGTTAATTCTCCCAGAACTGATCAGAGTTTAGAGGCCTGAGTCCACTCTATGAGGTGGATGGGTGTACACAGTTCTTTCTTTTGTGCCTCTAGCACCATCTACTGGGAAGCAAGTGCCTCTATTCAAATACCTTCAGTTCAAAGTGTTGGAAATCTAACTCCGGTAGCAAAAAAGGAAGGAGGAAAAAGTGGTGTACACAGTTCTTTCTTTTGTGCCTCTAGCACCATCTACTGGGAAGCAAGTGCCTCTATTCGAATACCTTCAGTTCAAAGTGTTGGAAATCTAACTCCGGTAGCAAAAAAGGAAGGAGGAAAATATCAGAGAAACTTCACAAGACATAAGCACTGAGGTGGGTCACTCCTTTCCAGGGTTTGCCCTTTGTCCTTAGAGACCCAAAATGTTCACTGTTAATTCTCCCAGAACTGATCAGAGTTTAGAGGCCTGAGTGCACTCTATGAGGTGGATGGGTGTACACAGTTCTTTCTTTTGTGCCTCTAGCACCATCTACTGGGAAGCAAGTGCCTCTATTCGAATACCTTCAGTTCAAAGTGTTGGAAATCTAACTCCGGTAGCAAAAAAGGAAGGAGGAAAAAGTACGGTTAAAAGAACAACAGATTCTAACAAAAAGGTTTGGTATATTACACTGAAGCTACTTATAAACACTGAACTTTTAGGGATAGTATACTGAAGTTTCTTTTTTTTTTGTACCAGCGATCAAACTAGGGTCCTTGTGCTTGCGAGGCAGGTGCTGGAACCACTGAGCTACATCCCGGCCCCTGAGGTTTCTAATATACTATATACAGATGAAGCCACTAACTGAAAAATACAAAGCTATAGATCATGGTGGTGCACACCTGTGATCCCAGCACTTGGAGACTGAGGCATTAGAATCACCATGAATTTGAGGCCAGTCTGGGCTACATAGTGAGTTCAAGGGCCAGCGATGTAGCTCAGTGGCACCTTACCTGCCTGGCAAGCACAAGGTCCTGAGTTCGATCCCTGGTACCAAAATAAAATTAGCTACATAGTTCAAGGCTAGCCTGAACTACATAATGATATTGGGTCTCAAAAAAAACCTTCTAAATTATCAGGAACATACAAGTGAACGCAGGCTGTCTAGTAAAAGATAAAAAAATTTAAAATGACGACTGGAAGTTAGAAACACGGAAAATTATAAACATTAGCTAGGCATGGTGGTACCTGTAACCCTGGCTCTGCAGGAGGCTGAGGCAGGATTACAAATTCAAGCCCAGCCTAGGCAATTTAGCAAGATCCTGTCTCAAAATTTAAAATTTTAAAAATAAATAAATAAAAATTTAAAGGGATAGGGATGTACACATCCAAAGAAATGACAGAACTAAGAATATTTAGAACATATATATGTTATTTTGATTCCATTGAATGCCTCTACTAAACAGTCTCTTGGATTTAATTCCTAAATGCAAAACCCAGGGATTTAGCTCAGTGGCACTGCACCTGCCTTGCAAGCATAAGGTCCTGATTTCAATCTCTATACCAAAAAAATAAACCCTGGCTCTGCAGGAGGCTGAGGCAGGATTACAAATTCAAGCCCAGCCTAGGCAATTTAGCAAGATCCTGTCTCAAAATTTAAAATTTTAAAAATAAATAAATAAAAATTTAAAGGGATAGGGATGTACATCCAAAGAATAGAAATGACAGAACTAAGAATATTTAGAACATATATATGTTATTTTGATTCCATTGAATGCCTCTACTAAACAGTCTCTTGGATTTAATTCCTAAATGCAAAACCCAGGGATTTAGCTCAGTGGCACTGCACCTGCCTTGCAAGCATAAGGTCCTGATTTCAATCTCTATACCAAAAAAAGGGGGGTGGGATCAAATCTCCAAGCTAGAAATATCTAGAAAATAGCTGGGCTTGGTGATGCACATCTGTAATCCCAGCTAGGGGAAGCTGAGGCAGGAGAATCACAGTTTGAGTGCAGACTGGGAAATTTAGCAAGGCCCTGTCTCAAAATAAAAAAGGCTGAGGATGTAACTCCCTGTTTCCTGGATTCAATTTCCAGTACCACAAAAAAATGAAACAAAATAAAAAAAACCTATGTAATTAAATTACAAATAGTAAAAAAATGTAATATATCTATCTATCTATATATATATGAATGTATAAAATAATGGGATTAAATTTCAATTCCTCAAACCTTATATAACTAAAGTATTGAAAGAATAAAAATTTAACTATATTTATATTAATTAAGAAAGTGGAGGCGGCCGGGGATGGGCCAGCCGGGGATTTAGCTCAGCGGTTTGGTGGCCTGCCTTGCAAGCGCAAGGACCCGAGTTCAATCCCCAGTACCAAAAACAAAAAAAAAGAAAGTGTAGCCAGGCATGGTGGTGTACACCTGTAATCCCAGCACTCAGGAAGCTGAGGCAGGAGGATCACTGAGTTCAATGCCAGCCTGAACTACATGTGAGGCCCTGTCTCAAACCAAACAAACAAAAAAAAGTGGATGAATATGATCATCACGTACTAATAAAAAAATAATAAAAAAAGAAAGTGTGGCCAGGCATGGTGGCACATACCTGTAATCCCGGCTACTAAGGGAAACTGAGGTCAGAGGATCATGAGTTTGAGGTCAGTCTGGGCTACACGCCTGTAATCCCAGCACTTGGGAGGCTGAGGCAGGAGGATCGCTGTGAGTTTGAGACCAGCCTGGGCTACATAGTGAGTTCCACGTCAGTCTCGACTACATTGTGAGACCCTGTCTCAAAAAAA
>NW_022900914.1:18403594-18429775 GCF_012274545.1 Fukomys damarensis
AGTTTTTTTTTTTTTTTCCAAAAAATATATGCTGTGTTCCTTAGTTTTCTCTAAAGCTGACTCTGGTAGAAGAGAAAGGATTCTTCTATGTGCTTCTCAAATTTCCTTGGTTGAACAGTGGACATGGGGAACAGCAGGACAGTGCCAGTGTCTTACTCGGGTGCTTTGTACCGGACACCCCCAAAGCTATGTCGATCAGGGACCCCATCCCTCACACCCCAGGAAGGCTGTACCTCTGGACAGCAGCTCTGAGTTTAAGAAAAGTACATCCTTTTTTTGCCCAAAGATTTGTCTTTCCTCTCTCATCTTTTAGGAACCTGCAAAATCACAAAGGCTTTAAACTGCTAAATTGGTTCCCATTTTACTTATTTAATTATTTTAATGGTAAGTTACAAATTCTGGATTTTTCTTAGCCTCCTAATATTTCAATCCCACTTTGCATGTTAACGTTTCCCCCTACAAATAGTAGACACAAAGGCTGGGGATTTAGCTCAGTGGTTCTGCCACCTGCCTTGCTAGTGCAAGGACCCGAGTTCGATCCACGGTACCAAAAAAAAAAAATAGTAGATACCAAATTCCCCACGTATGTTAACCAATTAATATTTATACTTACCTCGCAGATATATGCTACATGTCTGGGACAAAATGCAAACTTTTAAAAGGCCTAAACTGTGTTCCATTTAAAGCTCCTCCTCAAGAATGGCTAGACCTTTGGCGCGCTGCAGAGGGGCCTGGGATTCTTGGTGTTTCAGAAGTGTTGGTCCAGCCAGAGTGACACAGCGAATGGCCCTGCTGTGGCTGTGACAGGGTGTACTAAAGTGGGGGACAGCGGTGCCCTGCTGCCTTCCTCCCGGGCCGGGGCTCCCTTCACTGAGCTGAATCCACAATTTGGTGTCCTCTGAAATGGCTCAGCCCAGCTTGTAGGGGAGAAGAGAAGGGAAGATGATAAAGCAAAATAACTGTCTCAGAAGAACGGGAAGCCCACAAGTGCATTCTGGCAGCTGTGTCCAGAGGACTTTCTGTTGGGAATCCTCTCCTTCGAATCTGCAGTTCATGTGCCTCACAAGAAAATCCCAGTTCCTCTTTCTCCCTCAAAGCCTCAATTACTTGCTTAGCATTGTAGTAAGAATGGAAGATGTGACTATTTGATCATAGTTTGTGATCACACACGTTTTATCAACTCTAACATGCTGTCAGCTATAAAGCTCACTTAAGATTTTACACACTGTGAAGAAAACTTTCCATTAAAAAAAAAATTTTCCATTCAATCAAGATTTCAGAGATTTTTAAGAATGTGAAAAAAGAGCCTTCAATTCATGAAATATATACACATCGTAGGTCGCTGCTTAACGACACCAGGTTATATGGGTCACGGTTTCCTCGTTTGTTACCTGAGCAGTTTGGGCCAGATGAGCTCTGTGAACCTCGGTCCTGACACCCTGGAGCTCTGTCATGCTGGGCAGTGCTGTTCCTGACTGGGTGGTAGCTGTGTGATCACCACAGCAACAGGAGTCCTGTTCAGCTCTCTCCCCTTTAAGAGTTGAGAGTCAGTGGGGCGTGGTGTCATGCACCCGTAATCCCAACACTGCAGGAGGCTGAGGCAGGAAGATTGCAAATTCAAGCCCAGCCTGGGCAATTTAGACAACTTAGTGAGAACTTGTTTCCAAAAAAAAAAAAAAAAAAAAAAAAGTGCTGGGGATGAAGCTCAGTGCAAAAGCTCAGGGTTCAATTCCTAATACAGAAAAGAAAACTAAAGAGAACTGAAGGTCCTCACATGGCAGTGTGGCTGCCACTGTCCCCTTGCCAAAGTGGCTTGGGAATCACGACTCCCAGGACTACTCGACAAGTCAGCCATGACAAATGCTAATGTTCTGTGCTGAGCCCTGGGATGTTTCATCAGGAAAGCTAGAATGTAAGCTGGATTGAAGCTCGGTGATAGCACACTGGCCTCACCCTAGGTTCAATCTCCAACACCACAAAAATAAAAGATGTCAACAAGGCAATTGAGTGAATGGTCAGGGCAGCTGTCCACTCTTTATCCAACTTGACTCTTCGATGGGAATTATGTTTTCTTGACTTTATTTTTCTTCTGTACATTTTCGCTCTTGAATGACTATAAATAGCACAGCTGCTACATTTTGCAATCAGTAACGTGTTCTAATGGGCTGGGCGTGGTGGCGCACACCTGTCATCCCAGCACTCAGGAGGCTGAGGCAGGAGGATCACAGAGGTTCAAGGACAGACAGCCTGGGCTATAATAAATAAGAGTTCAGGGCTAGCAAGACCCTGTGGTGACGCTGAGGCTGTTTTCCGCTCATTCCTACCCCAGGTGACATCGCCCCAGTGCAGGGCACTGCGTTTGACCTGAGAAAGCCGGTGCAGCTGGGCAGACACCTGCAGGAGTTTCACATGGATGGTTTTGACCACAACTTCTGCCTGAAGAGGTCTAAAGAAAAGCATTTTTGTGCAAGGTGGGGTACTTTTCACTTACGCCGCTGTGGCGGGAGGAACTCCTTGGATTTGAGACTTTTCTCCCGGCCCTATCAGTAGAGTAGCTCCCGGGAACCGTCCTTCCTGCCGCGCCTCCCAGCACCCGGCACCCAACCCCTCCCGTCGCCCAGCCCTGTCCCAGGAACCCTCGTTCCCCAGACTGAGGCCCCGCTGCCTTCCCAGTTCAAGCCTTTGGCCCTGCCCACCCCCAGGCTGAGCCGAGAACCCGTCACTCTCGCCACCCCACGTCGGGTTTGATCTCCGTCTCGCTGAAATCCCAGCTCCGTCCGTCCTCGGAGCTTCACCTTGGGGATCTCTTCCTCTGCTTCGTACTATGCTTGGATAGCAAGTAACCACCCGTGTTTATAGAATCCGGAGAGTTTAATGAAAGCAGAAAGGAGGATTCAAACTGTAGTAGAGCTGGAAAGGACTTCACAAGCGCTCCCCTCCTCAGAGTCCCCCCTGCTCAAGGCTCCTTCCTCCTGTGGTCCTCCTCCACTTTCTCAGCCGGGCATGGTAGGGCATGCCTGTAATCCCAGGAGGCTGAGGCAGGAGGATGGCCATGAGTTGAGGCCGGCCTGGGCTATATAGTGACTCAAAAAAAGGGGCAAATCCTCCTCTTTCTCCTTTCCTCTTGGCAGCCGGCAGAGAAGCCCCTCTTGCTTCACTGATTCAAAGCCTGGCCTTCCACTTGCTAAACATCTTTTGCAGAGCCTCTTTGCTGACAAACATTGTGAGGGATGTTTTAACTTTTACCCACTTTTTGTTTGTTTGTTTGGTTTTTTTGAGACAGGGTCTCACTATGCAGTTCAGGCTGGTGTTGCACTCACCATATAGCTAAGGCTTGCCTTGAATTTACAGTGAACCTCCTGCCTCAGCCTCCCAAGTACTAGGATTATAAGTGTGCACTACCCACACCCACCTTAACTTTTGCATCTGTGTTTTGCCTCTTGGTGAGAATGTAAGACCAGGCCCACTCCCCTCCCCTACTGTGTGTGTGTGTGTGTGTGTGTGTGTGTGTGTGTGTGTGTGTGTGTGTGTATGTTACTGAACATTGAATGAAGGGCCTTTCGCTGAGTTACCTCTCCAGCCCTTTTTAAGATTTGAGACAGGGTCTTGCTAAGTTTCCCAGGCTGGCCTTGCATTTACCATCCTCCTGCCTCAGCCTCTAGAGTAACTGGGATAACAGGCATGCACCCTCTCTGGCTAAATATCTATATCCCTTCCATAGCAAGTACAGATCCAAGTAGGAGCTCACCTCTGTAAAGGCCTACTTTATTAAAAAAAAGAAAAGGCCAGGCTTGGTGGCACAACCTGGAAGGCTGAGGCAGGAGGATTGCCAGGAGTTCAAGACCAACCCGAACTAAGTTTTGAGACCTTGTCTCAAAAAAGCTAAATAAATAAAGGAAGAAGAAAGAGAGAATAAAAGAAAAGAAAAAAGGGCACAGTGAATCATTGGAGACCCAACAGAACTGTTGGGAAGACTAAAATCAGCCTGCTCAAGCCCCTGAGAAGGGAACGGTTCAATTCAGAGAAACATCTCTTGTCTTTAATACAGTGTGAGTAGTTCTCTCTTACCAGGCCAAGCAGAGAACCCCAACTCTATGAAAAAGAATCTCAGGGGCTGGGGATTTAGCTCAGTGGCACCATGCCTGCCTGGCAAGCACAAGGTTGTGAATTCAATTCCTGGTAACCAAAATAAATAAATAATCTCAGCCCCATGGGCTGGTTGTGAGGCTCAGAGGTAGAACACTTGCCTCGCCCATGCAAGTCCTTAGGTTCAATCCCCAGCACTGCAAAAAATAAAAAAGGGTGTGGGCTGGGGGTTTGGCTCAGTGGTTCCACCGCCTGCTTTGCAAGCACAAGGAGTTCAATCCCGGCAGTGGTGGCGTGTGGCGCATGCCTATAATCCCAGCACTCGGGAGGCTGAGGTAGGAGGGTTGCTGTGAGTTCAAGACCAGCCTGGGCTACATAGTGAGTTCTAGGTCAATCTCGACTACATAGTGAGACCCTGTCTCAAAAAAACCAAACCAAACAATCCCTGGTACAAAAAAAAAAGGGAGGGGGGCATGGTAGCACACATCTCTAATCCCAGTACTATGAGAGGCGGAGCCAGGAGCATCACAAGTTTGAGTCCAGCCTGAGCAGCATAGCAATTCAGAGACCATCTCAAAAATGAGTTCTGGGGATGTAGCTCAGTGCAGAGGCCCTAGGTTCAGTCCTCAGCACCACAGTATAAATAGTGAACATACAATCTTAGCCTCTCCTGGACTCTGAAACTTCCCAGGCTGTGTGAGCCTGCCATTCCCAAAGAAGCCAGGATGGGAGAGACTGCTATGAGGGGTCCGTCCCACCCTCCCTCCACGCACCTTGTCCTTGCTCTGTGGCTAGGTCCGACTCCTGTCCCGACGCTGCTCCCCAGCTCCTACCCCTTGATGCCCCCTGTTCCGCCTAGACCCTCAGGTGGCCTGTCTTTGTCCTCAGGGTGCACCATGGTGGCAGCGGGCGGGTCCTGGAGGTGTACACCACCCAGCCCGGAGTCCAGTTTTACACGGGCAACTTCCTGGATGGCTCCCTGAAGGGCAAGAGTGGAGCGGTCTACCCTAAGCACTGCGGTTTCTGCCTGGAGACCCAGAACTGGCCCGACGCGGTCAATCAGGTAAGCTGCGCGCTGGCTGGTCCGGGTCCGAGGTGACAGGTGGCCACGACACTCCAGCGAGACGTCATGATTCCAAAGTCCGAGTTTGCTCTCTTCTCCAAGTCACACTAAACACACAAAACCCACCACGGAGAGGCTGATGTGGCATTTCCATGTCTTTAAAAAACTCACATTTTATATCTTTGCAACCCTTATTTGGTGTAATGTTTCTCCTTTTCAGTACCCATTTATTTTGTTCAACCACACTTTAAAGCAGCTTCTTCATGTCTTTTCTTCCTGTTTGCTCCCTCATAACTTTTTTTTTTGGTACTGGGGAATCGAACTCGGGACTTGAGCTTGCAAATCAGGCAGCGGCACCACTGAGCTAAACCCTGGCCCCTCTTTTAGATATCATTTACAGCAACGCTCCTCAAAATGCCAGCCCACAATGAGAAGCTTGCACGTTGCTCTAGAACGTAAACTCAACATACCGCTTCCTCCAGGGGAAGCTCTTGTTTTGACAGACTGCTTGGTGATAAAGATTTCCATTCCCGCTCAAGTTCGCCATCCCACTGAAGACCATAACGCAGTGTTCCCGTGCTGGCGCCGGTCCAGAGCCCTGGTCTAGAGACCAGTCCGGAAGCCCACCCGGAGCGGCCCGCGGTGGGACCCGGGCTGGCGGGTGTAACCATGTTGCTTTTCCCCCCGCAGCCCCACTTCCCTCCTGTGCTGCTGCGGCCTGGCGAGGAGTACGACCACACCACCTGGTTCAAGTTTTCTGTGGCTTAAGGAAATGTGAAGGTAACACCTGGTCCAGGGCCAGGCTGGGCCCCTTTGTCTCCTGTGCAGAGACGAGGTGAAGACTTAGAAGCTTGCCAAGTGATCCTGTGTGTTAAATTCTACAAATGGTAGCTGTCATGATAATAGTCTGCATACTGATTTCCTTTTCGAGACACTGGCTGTAGGCGATGTCCAATGACAAGCTGTGCTCGCCGGCGGTTCAGAGAGCGAGTGAACTCAGCCACTGGTGTCACCACCCAAGGCCAGACCCTAGCCCAGAAGTGGCTTCCTGGGACTCTTGTGTGCTGTTCAGGGGCCATCTCTCCACACGGCCTCATTTTTCTCTACTTTCCTCCCTCCTTTCCTCTCTTTGATACCACTTTCTCAAGGCTTTTAGTCTCCTCTCGCCCCAGTCTCTCAGGCAGCCTCTGAGGTCTCGGTGCCTTGCTCAGCGCATCCACAGGCGGAGCGCTCACTCTGACTGACTGGCCAAGACTCAGAGATTGAGTGACTCAACCACAAGCCAACCAGAGTCATAACTGAGACTTCAGTGTGGGTCATCCAAATTCCGTTCCTCCTCTTGGCCTCTACCCTAGACTGCTAAAGCCTCCCCTGGGTCACCGAAGAGCACAGAAGAATCCGGCCTGTGCGCCTGCTATTTAAGGCCGGCCAGTCTTACGTTCACTTCCACAGCACGCATTAGGATGAGGTGACTTAGCAATCTGTCTTTACAGCCCTTACCTGAAGCCCATTGAGAAAGCCCAGGCCAGCCAAGGCAGGAAAAGAGGGACTGGGGACAGGAGTCCAGTGTGAGCTGCGCAGAGGAGAGTGGAGGCTTCCCTTCTTCTAGGGTTTAGGCCAGGGATGTGTAAAGAAATGCTTTTTATACTGTTGTCTACTACAATCAGTTGAAATAAAACCACAATCTGCATCTTCAGAAGATTCCAGTCCCTTCTGTTATTAGTGTCGGTGTGGATTTTGGGAAGCAGACCAAGTGTGTGTTCTGGAATCTGTGTTCTCCAGTGGAAGCCCCAAGATCTTCCTAGGGGAAGGCCACTAACTGGCAACCTGTTGGGCTGTCCATACCTCCTCTCTCTTTGCAACCAACACTAGACCTTTTTTTTTTTGGTACTGGAGATTGAACTCGGGTCCTTGCGCTTGCAAGGCAGGCCACCAAACCGCTGAGCTAAATCCCCGGCCCTACTAAACCATTTTTAAAAATTCATTTCCTCATGCAGTTTCTGAGAAGCCTACGCTGTATATTAAGGGCCTCACAATGTAAAGTATTGAAAAGTATTGTGTTCTCTTGGGAATAACACTGGCTGTCTGAGACCAATAAATGTGAAACTGTCCGATATAGAACTGGCAGCCCTGAGCACTGACTTTGGTTCTGCCAGTTTTACTTGGCCTCAGTTTTCTCACTTGGGAGATGGAAGGAACTGCAGTTACCTAGAATATGAATGTACATTTGCAGGGCAGGACCCGAAGCTAGGCCATTATTCAAGTTCTTTTTCCTGGAGCCACACCCTCCCTATAGCTAGGATGAAGCATACGAAAGGATTTCAGCAAATGTTCAAGCTGGCCAGAGCATTCGGCCATGCATGCCGGGAGCCTGGCGCTGCAGTCCTGCTCCTCCTCCTCGCTGGCTTTCAGGAGACCTGGGGGCCTCACCAGCAGTTTCTGCTTCTGTCATACTTCCTCCTAGGAGCCTCTGGACAATTAAATTCTTACTGTTCCCCTCTCCTCCACTAGGACAATTGTCCACTCGCACATCACTGTAGTAACTGTGAGAGTCCGAATGGGTGGTTTCATCTGAGCCGTATGACAGGTGGTGAAATCCTTATGATAAGGTGGTCACAGGCTGGAGAAAGTCACACTGCTATAAAAGTGGAAGATGTACAGTGCATGACTGTACCCTTTGATGAGAAGCCTAGTAGTGTATGTTCTGTGGGCACCATACTACAGAATGTGAAGGTTCATAACACGGTGTTGATAAATGAAGTATTTCTACTACACCACTATTGGTAGAAACATAAATCGATGCTTTTCTGGAGGGAAATTAGGCATAATGTAAATATGGCAAACTTACAAAACTCCTGATCTAATGATTCCACGTCTAGATCATATAGAAATACTAGCAAAAATCTGTAAGGAGGGTCAGGGATTTAGCGCAGTGGTTCTGCCGCCTACAAGGTCCCGAGTTCAATCCCTGGAACCAAAACCAAAATTGTGTAAGGACAAACATTCAGACAAATGTATTCACTGAAACCTAATTGGTAATAATGAAAAATTTTTAAACTACCTAATGCCATCAGGACAGAAATGGATGAATGAGGTAACCCATAACGATGGGATCCTATGTGATCATGAAAAAGGATGAGATACAGTACGGTGTGGTGCCTTATGCCTGTAACCCCAGCATTGTAGGAGGCCGAGGCAGCAGGATCGAAAGTTCAAGCCAGGCCAGGGCAACTTGGTAAGACCTCAGCTCAAAACAGACAGGGCTGGAGATGTAGCTCAGCACTAAGGCCCGGGTTTCAACACCTTGTACTGGGAGGTGGGCCAGGGGGACTTGCTATGTAGAGAGAGTTCAGGCTGGCCTTGATCTTACTATGTAGCCCAGGTTGGCCTCTAACTCATGATGATCCTGCCTCAGCCTCCCAAGTGCTGGGATTACAGGTGTGCACCACCACGCCAGGCCTGTCCTGCTTTTGTAAAACAAAACAAAACCTTACGCTTATCTTTAAAGCCTGGAGGAACATACCAAATTGTTAATGAGACCTCTGGAATGTAGAAGTTGAGAGGGGGAGGAAGAACTTTCACTTTTTACTGTATCGGTGCAGTGTGAATTGTCAAAGACAAACATCTTCCTTTCGCAATTTGAAAAAAATTGCAGTCACTAAAATGAGGATGCGAGGAGTCACTGTCGTGATTTCTGTCATGACACTGCACACCGCAGCGGTCGGGAGTGCGCATGCCTGGATGTCTTCTCAGTGTGGTTAGCTCCTTTCTCGGTGAGGCGCTGTCCGCGACTCTCTCGGCTCTACAATTACCTCAGTGTGCGTTAGCCAACAGGTCTCAGGGGTAGACTATTAAGCTGTGTGATTCATGTACCAGTTTCATTAAATTAATTTTTCAATGCAGGGTTATAATATTTTAGGAACCATACTCATTTTATGAAATAGCAAAGGAGAAAGAATATTTTCTTATTTACAAGAAAACCTAACAACTATAAATTAGTTGTTCACTTAACGGCCTCTGGCATTGAGAATACATTTATCACCCAAAATGTTTTTCCCCGTCTCTCCTCAAAAGGAATTGTTTTTATACTAGGCCAGACCTCAGTAGTCCAAAGGAAGGATATTCACCTGCAGGGCACTGAAAGTAGGTACTAGTATTTCAATTAACTGTGTATGAAAGAAAGTAAAAAGGCTAAGTTATTAAGCGATAAATATGAAAGCAAAACTGTGGAAACTGTGCGTGTAAGCAGGCGGTCTATCCTTGTTTGTGAAACAACTGGAAACTTAAGATCTTCTACATGGTTGAGATGCAGAATATCACTATGTTGAGTGTGATCATAATATTTTTTCTGATTTTTATAATGAACTCACTGAAGCCTTGAGCAAGTACAGCATTACAAGATATAATAGTCTAATAATGCCACAAACATTCCTGTCGAGTCTCAGATGCCACACCATGCAGGCTGAACTCCTACAGCCACTAGGTGACCAAGGACAGTCAGTCCTCAAAGACTAACTGAAGTTCAGTGTCAGTAAATACTGGTAATGAGGCAAAGGCCAACTCACTGAGTTCAATCCCCTGTACTGTAAAAAAGTAATAATAAATAAAGTGATGTGCTTATGTTTGAAAAACTCTTGAACTTCAGTAGGGACAGTGGGAGTCCATAGTGCTCCTGCCTGGAGCTGTCTCCCTTCTCACTCCTCCTGCCTAACACTGCCGTGGTCCTGCTGGGAAAAAACAAGATTAAGCTGCCGTGGTTGGAGGGAGGCTCACTCCATCCGGAGTGGTGGGCGACGGCCACGCCCAGAAGCGTGCTGAACTCGAGCAGCCATCTTGGTGCTATGTGAGCAGCAAGGGCCCGGGCAAGCTGTGCAGAGGCTGCACATGTGTGAACCAGCATCAGAAAGGGTCCAAGCTCTTGGCCACGCGTATGCAGAAGTGATGCAGTCAGGCTCAGTGAGCCGGGGTTGAGTGGCACAGTGGCGGAGCGCTTGCCTATGTAAGTGCAAGTACCTGGGTTCAAAGCCAGCACCAACAAAAAAACAAGGCGTGGGTGGAGGATGCTCAGCAAAAGTAGAAGTCGGGACAGACCTGAGACAGGCCTAGAGCACTGACATCACGCACCTGGACGCAGATCCATCAACAGGGCAGAAATCGGACTGGTTCAGGTATCTGAGCACAACCTCTGTTACTGGTGGATCCCACTCTCCACAGACAGGGCAGCCCCCTAAAAGCAGACTAAAGAGAAACACAAGATGAGCTGGGTGTGCTGGCACATTCCTGTAATCCCAGCATGTAGGAGGCCGACGTAGGAGAATCACAAGTTCCAGTCCCACCTGGGCAACTTGGCGAGGCCCTGTTTCAAAAATTTTTTAAAAAAGACTGGGGACATAGCTCGGTGTGAAGGCCCTGGGGTTCAATCCCCAGTACTGAAAAACAAAACTTTAAAACTATATGGATTATAAAAAAGAACCAAGCAAAAACTGATGTTGAGAAAAGCACAGTCATACATGAAAAGTGATCTAGAGAGGCTCGGATGTAGATCTGAGACGGCAGAAGAAAATAAGTAAACTTGAAGATAAGACTAGTAGGAACTATTCAGTCAGGGAAACAAACGAAGAGACTGAACAGAAGAGAATCACAGAGACCGGTGGGACATCAAGCATATGTGCAAGAAAGAAAAAACATTTGAGAAAAGAACGGCAGAAAACTTCTCAAATTTGATTAAAAAGGGCCATTTAGCTCAGTGGTGCCACCACTAGCCTGGCAAGCACAAGGTCCGGAGTTCAATCCCAGGTACCAAAAAAAGTTTTTATTTAAAAAAAAAAAAACCTAAACAACCAAGAAACTCGACAAAATTCAAGAAAGATGAATATAAAGAGATTCCCCACCTAAATACAACATATTTAAACTGCTGGATGCCAAAAGCAAAGAGAAAAATTGAAAGCGGTGAGAGAAACAAGACTTGTCACCAGAGGAGACCATCAGTGTGACAGCAGCCTGCTCACCTGGGACAAGAGTCCAGACAGACCACGGATTCCAAGGCAGGAAGAAACTGACAGCAAATGGCTGCAGAAGACAACCACACCAACATCAGGAGAGAGCTGGAGTAGCTATCCAGCCAATAAAACAGAGTTTAGGATAAATATTACTAGAGACAGAGCTGCTTCGTGATAAAAGGACCAAGACATCAGCAAAATGTAACAACTGCAAACTTCCCCATGCACCCAGTAAGAGCCTCAGATGCTCTGAAGCACTCGTGATGGCCAGAGGCTGTGCCTAGAGTTTCTTCTTTAGTGCTGGGCCTATTAATCTGTTAAATACCCGTTCAAATTTCTTGAATACCAGAATTTAATTTTTAGGTTAGTATTTCTTTGAGCACAGTGCCCTCTACTGGTACTAATATAAAATGCAGTTTCTGCCTGTTGAAAGGTTCACTCAGCACAGGGTTGCTTGGTTAGGTAAGGAAGGATACAGAGAACTCGCTCTCCCTTGTGTCCTAGGTGTCTCGCTGACTTCCTTATTACAACAGCAGTAAACCAGGGTAATCTACACTGAGGCACACGGTTCCTAATAGGGAACCATGAGCCTATAGTGGTGATCTGCAATCCTGGTTGCATAACACTGGGGAGGTCATTATCATTATTATTATTTTTTTTTTTTGGTACCAGGGATCAAACTCAGGACCTTGTGCTTGCAAGGCAGGCGCAATGCCACTGAGCTAAATCCCTGGCCCTAATTAGAATCTTTTTAAGGTCCTTGGATGATCCTAGTACAAAAAAAAAGTAGGGATGAGACCCACTGCCATACAGTAAAGCTTTTCCTGCCTCATTTGCACTCACCAATATTGGTAAGAAATCAGTGAGTTTGGCCAGAATTTTATCCCTAATTCACAAAGCACTCTTATCAAGGAATGAGTCAGAGAGAAAAGCACTACCAATAATCTTAGCATACAAGATCAGAGATAATCACTATTCTGAACTTTTTTGCTGTTGTTTTTGAGACAGGATCTCCCTATGTAGTCCAGGCTGGCCTCAAACTCATGGTGATCCTCCTGCCTCAGCCTTATTCTGAAGATTTTCAAGTTGAAGACGGCTGGAAGTATACATGTATGTAATTCTAGTACTCTGGGAGGCTGACGCAGAATAATACCAAATTTGAGCCCAGCCTGAGCAATTTAGGATTAAGCAAGACACTGTCTCAAAATAAAGAAATTTTAGGGGCTGGGAATTTAGCTCAGTGGTTTCACTGCCTGCCTCGCAAGTGCAAGGACCTGAGTTCGAAACCTGATACCTCAAAATAAATAAAGAAAATTAAAATAAAGAAAATTTTAAAAGGGCCAAGATATGTGTGATTTAGTATGAAGGACCTGAGTTAAATTCTCCAGTACTGCAAAGGGGGAGGAGAGAGAGGGGAGGGGAGGGGAGGAGAGGAGGAGGAAGAACAGCTAGCAGCATTGCACAAGACACGGGGAAGGCACAGAGCTTCCACAGTGCCTAGGTCACCACTCTCCAGCTATCAGCTCGCCACCAGCTCCCTGACCCCCTGGGGTTGAAAGTCCCCTAATAGCGCCTTGGCCTTTCCAGCTCCTAGGGGTTCCTAGGGGAGCCACCCTCCATCTCACTAAGTTGTTGAGGGTGGGCTTGAGCTTTTGAGCCTCCTGGCTCGGCCTCCCAGAGGGCTGGGATTACAGGTACGCTGAGTCCAGGTCGAGTAGCTCACTGGGATCCAAAACTCAGTGCCAATAATGAATTAAAAGGGATGGAGTTCAGAAAAGGAAAGTGGTTTATTTGTAAGAAGGAAAAAGCAGCGGACAGTAAGCTGTCCCGAAGCTGGGGCGGGGCTATGGAAAGGTGCATACCTGAGCTCTTACCCCTGGCGTCTTGTATTAGGACTAGTGACCCTTTCCTCCATGTGGGCACCTGGAGCTTGTCGCAGCCTCACCGGCTCTCTGGCTGTCTTTGGCCCTAACCGTGGCACATTCCTTCTGGTGGGCTTCGTTTGATTCCTTCCTGCCCTTTTGCGATGCATGACTGGGGGAGGGTAGAGAAAAGAAGTTTAGTTAGGAACCAGGGGGTGCGTATACCTAGCGCAGTAATATGGTGACCCTACAGGGAGATACGTATGTGCACATAAATGCACGTGTACTTCATATACTAAGTAACAGGTGCCGCCCTTGTCTCCCGTGCACTTTATTGGAGCGGGGGAAGGGGGCAGTTATGCTTCTGGTTTCTGGGTTTTCATGCCTAAGGCTCCCTCTGAGCTTTGTCTACCAGCTTTCTGTGGTAAATTCTTTTTTTTTTGGTACCAGGGATTGAACTCAGGACTTGGTGCTTGCGAGGCAGGCAGCAGGCGCAGTGCCACTGAGCTATATCCCCCATTGGTAAATTCTTATGTGGATTGCACTACCTGGTACCTTTCTAGGTCTGGTTTCTTTCTTTCCTTTTAATCAGCTCAAATCTAACTACAGAGGTAAAAGTCACTCTGAGTAAGATTTTCTACCCATTTCTTTAATAACACCTAATGGGCCCTTATTCTATTCGTTCCCTGCCTACAGACCCCTATCCGTGCCCAACTATGTCTACTACATATTTTCTTTCTGGACAGATTTTTACTATTCATCATTTCTACAATTTAGATTTCTTAAAGTTATGTTACAACTCACAATAAAAATTAACAGATTAGAGTCTGCGTTAAGTCTGTCCAGCCACCTCCTCCGTCAGTAAGAAGCACAACCCAGCTGTGTGTGGTGGCACACACCTGTAATCCTAGCACTCGGGAGGCTGAGAGAGGAGGAATGCCAAGAGTTTGAGGCCAGCCTGGGTTCCATAGTGAGACTCTGTCTCAAAAAAAAAAGGTACAACACAGAAGCTGGGCATGATGGCCCACATGTATAATTCCAACACTTGGAGGATGAGGTAGGAGGATCCCAAGTGAGGCCAGCATGAGGTACATAGCAATCCCAGGCCAGCCTGTTACAAAGCTAGACCTCATCTTCTGTCTCTGTCTCTTGCACATGCACGCACGCACACACACACACACACACACACACACGCACGCACGCGCGTGCATGGAAGCAGCATACCTGAGAAAACCTACAGATGGGTAGGACAGCCTAGGCATCTGAGTCGTGCAACGGAAGCTGGTGATCCTCCAACCTGACCCAGGCCAGGGTGACTCACCGGGCTCGCTCGCCAGTCTTGGTGACAGGTGAGCCTGTGGCCCTCCTGCAGAGAATGCCCTCTGCCCCGGAAATGGCCACACCTTCTCCCAGCAGAACCCTGGAGAAGAGCAGAACTCCAGAGTTAACCCAGGTAAGGAGAGAGAACCTGGCGAGAGTCATAAGGTGGAGCTGGACAATCAACACAGCCTGCAGGGTCTACAACCTCTGTAGGCAGATGCTGACAACAGTCAGTCAGGCTTACAGGCCCCTCCAAAGAAAACGGGGGCTTTCTCTTGGAATGGTGGTCACACAGGTCTCAGAAGAAGTTCCAGTTTCCTATGCTCGGTTTAGGAGGGGTTCTCAAGAAGGGTGGTGATGTGCATCTGTTATCTCAGCTGTTTGGAGGCTGTAAGTCTGAGGCCAGCCTGGACAGTGTCTCAGAATAAAACTAAATAAAAAGGCCTGGGGGTGGAGCTCAGTGATAAGAGTGCCCCTGTATTCAATCCCCAGTATAACAAAAAATAAAAAAATGCATTAATTAATTCATCTGTTAATATTTTACACGGGCCAGGGATGTAGCTCAGCGATACTGCACCTGCCTGACAATGCAAGGTCCTGAATTCGATCCCTGGTACTGGGGAAAAAAGAAAAAAAAAAAATGACATTTTTAACTTGCCAAATATTTCAGTGCTAAATTCTAGGTAATTGAGGAAAAAGAATACAGTATACATGAAACAAGTACACAAGCAATTAAGTTATAAAGTCCCACTGTAAAACTTGAAGCATGCTGAAAGTAAGCAAAACCAAACCAGACTTGAACACATGAAACTTTTCTAGAAGGGGAAAGCATGTATTTTACAACTAAGAACAAAAATACATACACACACACACAAACTATGCTGAGGCACTTTTTTTGGTACCAGGCACTGTTTTTGGTCCTTGCACTTGCGAGGAAGGCGGCGGAACCACTGAGCTAATCCCCAACTGCCTCAAGCAGGCTTCTGACAGGACGGCCTAGCCATGACAGCCTGGAATGGTAGATGGCCAAGATGAGGCCAGGCACCACTGCTAACTCTTTCAGCAGCCCACCCCAGTTTGTAGGATACACTTTTTTATTTTATGTTTTTGGAGACAGGGTCTTGCTACGTAGTTCAAGCTGGCCTCAAACTCACAGGGATCCTCCTGCCTGCCTCAGCCTCCCATGTACTGGGATTACAGGCGCTGGCTTGTAGGATGTATTTCTTACCGTTAGCTGGCCCGCACTTGCTGTGCAAAGCCTATTTTCTTTCTATACCTTTAGAGATTACCCCAGGTACATGTGTTCACCTGTGCAGTGAGGTAGTACAGTGCTCCTGTGAAACCCCTGCAGCCACAACACAGACATGTTATATTCTTATTACTCTTCCCAGAAACCCTAGGAGAAAAGACCAAAGATGGGCCAATGACCTTTAACAGATCCTTTGCCAAGGATAGCAAATAAAGACAGGAAGAGATGTGCTACATGACATGCTGGTCAGGAAAATGCAGGAAGATAAGACGCAACTAAGCAACTATCAGAACAGCCCAAATCCTGAACACCGCAAGCACCAAGAGCCTATGAGGATGCAGGTAATGGGAACCCTCATCCGCTGCTGGTGGAAACGCAAAGCCATGCAGCCTACATCGAAGACAATTTAACTGTTCCTTGTGAAACTAAACCTATTCTTAGCACATAACCCAGCAATTGTACTCCTTGGCACTTAGCCATAGGAGTTAAATTTATGTTCACACAGAACCCTCACATGGAAGTTTTATTGATAATTACCTAAATTTGGAAGCAGCCAAGATTCCTTCAATAGGCAAAGTAACTGTGGAACATCCAGACACTGACTGTTCAGCACCACAGGGGTATTAAGAAGTCACTAAAAGGTGGAAACTTAGCTAGGCACGGTGGCACACACCTGTGATGGCACCACTTGGAAGGCACGAGGATTGCTGTAAATTTGAGCCCAGCCTGAACTATATAGCAAAACCATGTCTCAAAAAAACAAACAAGCCAAGCATGGTGGCACACACCTGTAATCCCTGTGCTCAGGAGGCTGAGGCAGGAGGACTGCCACAAGTTTAAGGCCAGCCTGAACTACATAGCAAGACCCTGTCTAAAAAAACAAAAACAGCCAGGTGTGGTGGCGCGCGTCTATAATCCCAGCACTCGGGAGGCTGAGGCAGGAGGATCGCTTCAAGTTTGAGGCTAGCCTCGGCTACATAGTTCCAGGTCAGTCTTAGTGAGATCCTGCCTCAAAAACCCAAAAAGAAAAAAACAGAACCTTAAGAATGTTTACATAGTGAAACTGGCCAACCTAAAATTACATAGTATATGATTTTGACTACTGTAGGACACTGGAAAATGCAAGGCAATGGAGACAGTGAAAAAACAAAATGGTTTCCTGGGATTCGTGGAAGATTACTGTGCGGTAACGTAAGAGTAGATACATCTCATTAATACTTCTGTCCAATCCCATAAAAGGTACAGCTCCAACAATAAGCCCTACCATAATCTATGGACAGTAGCTGTCAGTGTCAACGTAGGTCTATTAATTATTAACAAATGTACCATTCTGATGATGGACGCTGATACTGGAGTTCTATGCGTGTGTTGACGGAATATAGGAAATACATGTACAATCCTTGTTCTTTTGCTATCAATCTAAAATTGCTATTCAAAAAATGTCTTTAATAGTGGGGTTTTTTTTTTTTGGTATCGGGGATTGAACTCAGGACCTTGTGCTTGTGAGGCAGGTGGAAAAACCACTGAGCTAAATCCCTGGCCCAGCAGTTTTTTTTAACCCCCAGTGAACTTGCTCGCTTCATGTTGGCACCCTTATTTTCCAACCACCCAGACTACTTCAAGGGCCTTTGCACTTATTATGCCTCTAAACAGAACATTTTCTTCATTAGTCACTGATGCTCAAATGCCACCATCCAGGCCTAGGACCAATCCTACCCCTCACAGCAATCATCTTGCATCCCTCGTACTCCGCTTTGTTCTCCTTGTCACTTACTACCCAGCTGGTATTTACTCATCTCTCCAGAATTTAAGCTCTGCAAGACTAGGTAATTTTTGCTTTTGTATTCCAAGGCACTACAGTACCTGACACACTGAAGGGCACCAAGTTTACTGTATATATCATACAATAACCAGCCAACTAAATAGTATACAACATAAAAGATAAGCAAGTGCAAACTTTTACTTTCCTAAAAAGCTCTCCAAGATATTAAATGAGAAAAGCAAGTATGTGTGCTGTGCTGTGCAAGGTTTTGTATTAAATGGGGGGAGCCGGATGTGGTGGTGCACACCTGTAATCCCAGCACTTGGGAGGCTGAGGCAGGAGGATCACTGAGTTCAAGATCAGCCTGGGCTACATAGTGAGTTCCAGGTCAGTCTCAACTATATAGTGAGACCCTGTCTCAAAAAAAAAAAAAAGGGGGGGGGGAAATTACCTACATATATTTGGTTACACAGGGACTTGGCTGTCCACAGGCTACATAACTGCTCACAGTGGTTGCCTCAATGGAGAGAAGGTGACAGCTGAGTCAGGAATAGAGCTTCCTATAAATCCTAAATCACAAAGAAAGCAGGGTGAGTAACAGGCTGGGCCATTAGCATGTGGAAAAGTAAGTAGTTTGAGAAGTGGTCCCATGAGCTTGACATTTACTAAGTTATTGTATTACACGTGCTCCAAATCATTTCTTTTGCTTGTGACAGGGTCTCACTACGTGCTCAGGCTGGTCACCAACTTGTGGCAGTCCTTTGGTCTCATCCTGAGCTCTGGGATTGCAGGTCTGCACCACCACGCCCAGTTCTACCTTTTCCTCATTAAATGTGGCAAGAAAGGAGCTGTTATTAGCAGTGGAATCAAATGGGTAGGACTAGGGCCAGGGATTTAGCTCAGTTGTTTGGTGGCCTGCCTTGCAAGCGCAATAGACCAGAGTTCAATCCCCGGTACCAAAAAAAAAAAAAAAAAAAAAAAGGGTAGGACTATAGAAGTGTTATTTTTTCTTGTATTTTCTCATTTGGGGGGCTTCACACAGTACTGGGAAATGAACCAAGGTCTTTACATATTCCCCCACACCCCTTGTTTTTGAGGGAAGATCTCACTAGAACTTTTTTTGGTACCAGGGATTGAACTCAGGTCCTTGTGCTTGCAAAGCAGGCAGCACAACCACTAAGCTAATTCCCCGGCCCTCACTAGATCATTTAAATTGCCCAGGTCGGACTAGAACGTATGATCCTGCTTCAGCTTCCCAGAATGATGGGAATACAGATGTGCCACACTGCTTTAGAGTCCCTTTTAAAAAGGAAAGTGTAAACCCAGGCAGGAGGATTGGGGTGAGTTTGAGACCATCCTGAGCTATGTAGTGAGTTCCAGCAGGTCAGCATCAACAATGAGACTGTAACCAAAAAAAAACAAAAAACAAAAAACAAAAAAACCCAAAAGGTGAAGGGTCAGGGACTTAGTGCCAAGTATATACCTGACTAAATGTCCCTGAAGACAAGGTCATTAAGATCACTTTCCTGTTAAAAAAAAAAACTTTCCCGTGCTTTCAAACTGCCTATTTTTAAATTCTTGACATAACAGCTTTTATACTAAAATACCATAAACCTAGTTTCTTTTTGGCTTCTCCCTAATTTTAACCACCCTCGGAGTATTCCAGAATCAGCCAAGGCTAGCATCTCACTGCGCAGTTCAGGTTGGTCTCAGACTTTCAGCAATCCTCCTGCCTCAGCTTCCCTTAGCACTGGGAATGTAGGCCTGCCTGCCTGCCCACACCACCTCACCTGGCTCAGGTGTTTCCTACTTTGCCACTTTCACTTTGATAGCTTTCTAATTCACCATACCTTTCAATTCTTGCTTCCATCTTGGAAAATCTAACAGTTTTGCACTGTAAGATAGGCTACATAAACTTGGGAGAACCAGGGCTGGGGATTTAGCTCAGCGGTTCTGTGGCCTGCCCTGCAAGCTCAAGGACCCGAGTTCAATCCCTGGTACAAAAAAAAAAAAAAACCAAAAACTTGGAGAACCAAAATCCTACCCCAAACCTCAAATTTCAAGACTTCTATACTGTTCTCAGGAAAGATTAAGCCACTATCTCTTGATACAGTAGGTCAAAAACCCAAGAGAGTTACCACTGTGAAGTCAAGGATGTATGTATACCTACTACCCTATACCAAGTAAAAAACGATTCCTAGGTCTAACATTTGTGAGTATGGACTGGAATTCAGTCTTGTTAAAAAAAAGCTAGAAAATGGTGTACACCATGAAACTGCATAACTGACATTTTCACTACTGAACAGAACGGTGCCCATGCTAAAGCTGTCCACCAAGACTGCACTACTGCCTCTCCCCACTAAGAGAACTGTTTTCACCTGTGACCCTACCAGCCCCTTCATACCCACTCCCTTTTATACTAATTCCTAGTTCATCACTAGTTACCCATTCTAGAAAGCTATAGGATGAATGATTCCTGTTTTTGGCTTAGAGCTCACACTTCCAAAAATTGAGTATCAGGATTATTTGTTCAATCTCTGCAGATTTATTGTTGAGTAAACTTAAATTTATAGAATACATAACAAAGCTAACCAAGTGCAACAGATAAGCCTGCCAATTACACATATAGCTTTATACCAACCATGTTAATTTAGCCAGTTGTCAAAATTCCAATCAAAGAATCCAAATAATTTCCAATACACTAGTGGTCACTTAGACCACCAAATGAATCTGAGGCAGACCAGTATTATTCCCAAATTCCAAAACTATCCAGTGACTGTCGAAAAGCCTACAAAATAGACGGGCAGATTCCTGTGCCACTAGCATTTTTTTTTTTTTTTTTTTTGCACCAAGCCGAGAAATACTGGTAAAAGCATATCCAGAAACCCTCAAAAGTAACTGTTTTTTACCTATTATACTTAATATTTAAATTCCAAGTAAGAACCTACTGGCTATAACATTCTAAGGTCTAAGAGTCACTACCAAAAAAAAAACTTGGCTACATAAAGTATTGCTAAGTATGTGAGATTTACAAAACTTTTAGTCTCATTAACATTTCTGATTAACATTCTTTACTTTACTTTGTACCAGCTTGGCAAAACTGGAGAACTATAGTTGTTGGGAACTGAAACTTAGTTTGTGGCTAGGAGTGGTAACACCCAGAATCCCACTCAGGAGACTGAGGCAAGACTGCCTGAGTTCAAGGTGAGCCTGGGCTAGTGAGCTGAAGACCAGACTGCACCACAGACAGTGTCTGTCTCAAAAACAAACAAAACTTAGCTTGGGTACAACAGGTCTTCAGAGTAAGGCAATACACTTTTAAGGAATTTTAAGGAATATCTGGGTTAGAAAATTTTGCAAAGCTGGTTTACAATATCGTTCGAAATTCAGACAATGCCTCACATATGCATTTTGTTTTGGTATAAAAGACTGTTTGAAAACAAAGAAAAGAACACCAGGTAGAAACCATCCCACCCAAAAGCCTGAAATTGTCCATCAGATGCTAAACTTAGCCTTCAGAAATCAGTTTCTCACTTCATTTATATATTATTTTAATAAGCTTTGTTTTGTTCCTGTCATGCTTACTTATAGGCAAATCAGTGGTCCCTTTAGATCAACAGATTGAGTTCATTAATTTGACAGTATCCAAAAACACCAAATTCAAATAGATTTAGGGGTTTGTCATAACCATGCTATTGTAGAGGACTCAAAATCATCTTAACCAATGCTACAAGGGTAAAGCAGAATTTTCAAAGCCCCCTAAGATCCAGCCAGGCTGACAATGTCCAAGATTTAACCAACACCATTAAACACAGAATTAAAGTCTGTATGAATGTGGCTAGTAACAAGTCTGACTCCTGATGTTTACCAGTTGAAGAAGTGTTACTACTGAACACAAATCAAAAGTCTATTAGAAACACTTTATTTAAATGTGCCAAATAAAACCCATTTTCAGACCGTAAGATGTTAATACATTCAACAAAAATTTGTATTATTTTACTGCCATAAATTTACAGAGTAATAATCCACATCCATTTTGATTAGATGGTTGAAATATCCTTTCTGGGTTACACTTTACAGACGTTGCAAATCCCTTATAATAATGTAAACAAAATAACTTTTCCCTAAAGGGTGAACTGGAGGACTTCAGTCCATTCTTTCAGGACTTGCACTTCTGCGTGGACTTCCTGATGGGGAACGACTAAAAAGAAAAACATTAGGTTTGGAATCAATTAGTGTCTACTGAAACTTAACTCTTCTCATGTGCATGTCAGGGAAACGAAGCTACCGAGTTCCTACAGCAAAAGATCTAAAAATTACATGAGATTTATATATTCTTCATTCCTCAATGTTACACTTAATACTGACAAAATTTCAAAAAAATTTAAATAGGACAATATAAAGTGAATAGGGAGAAAATAATTTGGGTACAAAATTACAACTATTTGCAAGATTTGTTTTTTTCATGTGGACACGTGACACATCCTAACAATCAATCCTCTAACACTTTTATCAAATTATTTCCAACAAAAGCATAATCTGGTGTTTAAGAAAAGCAACCACTTCAGAAACTTAATATTTAGATCTATACAGCACCAATTCTCCAAAGAGCTCAAAGACAGCAAAGTAGCAAGCAAAACTTTCAGTACAGGCCACACTTTGCAGATTAAAATTTGGCAAGAAAATATTTAGCTTACCTTCTTTTTGGAGATGGAGATCTGGACTTTGACCGGCTGTCAAAACATGAAAAATTCTAGTAAGAAAGAGTACTTACTGTCCAATACCTTCCTAAGTAATAACACCCTTGAAACAAACTAATTGTTCTAAACTTACAATGTCAGACTTGTGTGTGTATAGAGCCTTACATACTTATTATTTTTATACTTATTTTAAAAGTCACTCTTCTGAAAACTTTCCCGTAAGTGACCTGCTGTACTGTCACAATTCATTTTTTCCTTAAGCACATCTACCTCAGGATGCTTCTTGTCCATGACCCGAAAAACATTTAACAAAGGCCTCTTAACTCAAGTCATAGTGTTCTATTTATTTCACATTCCCTCCTCCAGAAAGAAAGCAACAGGCCATGTAAAAAAAGAAAAAAGAAGTTCTTGTTTGGCCTAACAAGGTACTGTATTTCAACTTAAAATTTCAACAATTCAAAATACTTTGAACTCTTTGGATATTGGTGCCATATAACTTTAAGAGCATCTAACCAAATTTTTATCCTACCTGCTTCTTGGTCGTGAGAGAGACCTGGATCTTGATCTTGACCTGGACCGGGATCTTAAAAAGGAAAAGTAAAATTTTACCGATTAGTTCATAGAATTCCTCTAATACTAAGCATCTTATATAAGACAGGATAGGAACAGAGAAGCTAAACTCAATAAAAGATCTTGCCTTATACTCAAAATTACTACTTTCAAACAAGCTCTGAATTTCAAATGTAAGGAATCAACTACTTGTTTCTTTTGAACTCAATGGTCACTCATAGTTCTTCTAACCATAGTATTCTCAAAACACTGTTAACATAAATGGTTTTAATTTGAGAAGACTAGAGTATTTCATTATAAAGCAATCAATGGTACACACCTGTAATCCCAGCACTCTGGGAGGCTGAGGTAGGATGATCTTAAAACCTCAGCCTGGGAAACTTAAGCATTTAAAAAAAAAAAAAAAAAAAAGCCAATGATACTCAGTTTGAAGGGCCAAGGAGATTCACTTTCCAGTGCTACCACTGGAGGGAAGGGGGGCATCTCAAATTAGCTTTAAGACCATAGATCCTTGAAATTTTAACTCTTCGTGTAATAACTACCCATAAAAAGTCACAGTATAAGGCTTTGTTCTTTAATCATAAACAAGTTAATGATGGTTCAAAAACCATTAATTAGACAAACCAAATTGAGTTTTTGCAACATACACATTTCTCTTAAAGATCTTAGGATCCAGACTGATCCATACTTCCTCAGATAGGACTCAGAATATAGTAACTTTGTTTTAAGGCTCTGTGCTAATAACTCCCAATGTCATTCTGTACCACTGCTTCATTGTTTTAACCCTTTTATTCTGTACAGCTGTACCTATCTCATCACTTTTAAAGGCCTCTACAAAGTAAAACTGGGGCTCCCCTTAAATTTGTGTTGAAACCAAATGTGTATAGCCTGAGAATGGAACATGTGTCTAGCGTGCATCAGGCCATGGGCTCAATTCCCAGGATCACAAATAATATTATTTGGTTTTTTTGATAGGGCTAAATAGCCCAGGGTGTTCTCTCCTGAGTAGTGGGATTACAAGCATGCACCACTACATGTGACAATGTTAATTCTCAAAAACAAACAAACAAACAAAAAACCAGGCAGCCAATCATTTCCCTGCAAGTAGTGGCACATGCCTATAATCCTACCTCTTCAGGAAGCTGAGGCAGAAAAAGCACAAGTTCTTCTCTAAAATAATTTGTTGCTTTCAACCCATCTCCTGCCTCAGCCTCTGGAGTGCTGGGATTGATTACAGGCATGCACCACCATGCCCAGCATTGTGGCCTCTTAACAAACCTCAAATCCTGGGTTGTGTAAACTAAGCTAATACCCATTACCACAAATGGTATGTAAAATTTAACCTTTTCAAATATTCTCTGAAGCAATTCATGTGAATGAGGAAGAGAGTGTTACATACTGGAAATACCTCGATCCTTTTATAGAACCAGACCTAGATCTTCTGAGTGAAGCTGATCTTGATCTACGAAGAGACACAGACCTTGATCTTCGAGGAGATGCCGATCTTGACCTAAAAATTAAGTTACATTTATCTCCAGTTTTTTCACTTGTTACAAATTTTACAGTAATCACCCACCAACTCTTACCTCCGTCCCCTGCTCCTGCTGCGTGAGCGAGAGTATCGCCTTCCTCTGGATCGAGAATGTGATCTAGACCGTGACCTATTTTTCAAGTTAGAAAAATACAGAATATTAGACTACAGCTCATTTTAAAAGTTTATGTGCCTCTGCTGAAATCAAATCTCAAAACTATTTAAATTTAGTGTCTCATTTGGAAATAAATTCTGGGCCTATTAGTTGTTGAGTTTGTTTTTTTTTTTTTTTTTTTAAACTACCTAAAAAAAGATTTGTTAAAAGCTGAATTACAACTTAGAATTACATAATATAAAACACTGTAATGTGTATTTAAAATAAACCTTGCAAGTTTGCAGTCGACCCTCTTTGGCCCATGGTCTAGTAGGTCTAGTAGATCTAGACGATCTAGAAGTATCTATAGCCGATCGCTGCATCTAGATGTTTTCTTCAATCTAACGACGATCAAACTGACAGCCAAAAGAGCCAGGTGAGGCTTGATTGACGCAAGAAGATTTTTCTAGTTGGGAATGTGGTCAATCTGGTGTTCCTCTTTCTAAAGCGGAGGGGGCCCCAATTGTAAGCCAAATTTACTGTTACGGCGATCACCGTCTCAAATTTTCTGCCCTTTAAAGAATAAGGTGAAGCTAGGTGTAGATGACTCGAGGGGATCTGGCCTCTTATGCTGATCACCTCAAGGTCTAGGAGGATCTTAATTGTCGGATTTGCAAGGCGCCTCAGCATGATATCATAAGGCTCGTGACATTCTGAATCAAGGCGACTGACTCAAACGAAGAAACCTGAAAGGTTTTGACCAGGTTGATTATTAATATATTAACATTTTTAATTAAACAAAAACTGTAAAATACACCTGTACAATTAACATTCAAGTTTATAGAAAATTACTAGTTTCTGCCTTGCCAATAAAAGAATTACTCTGATTAACTAGAATACCAACCATTCCTTTATTAACTAAATACCTGCTTCTTCTTCTCCGGCTATAACGGTGACAGTCATAAGCATAATGTCCCTTTTCGCCACACTCATAGCATCTATCATTGGGATCAAAGGGACGTCGGGCAGGTGGTCTATCAAAGCGAGATCTCCGAGGCATGCCCGTTGATAGTTCAACCCTTACTCGGGAACCACAAATCACCCTATAAAAACAAAATTCTGGAGTTAAACTTGATGTGAGTAATAATAGAACCCTTTTCAACTACTTCTTTCCCTCAGTAGTTTGTTCTACTCAGCTCTCCCAATTCCACCCTTTAACCTTTGGTCTTAAACATCCAACTTACTTTCCATCCAGTCCTCGCACTGCATCTTCAGCATCTCTAGGATCTTCAAATTCCACAAAGGCAAATCCTGGGGGATTTCTTGCAATCCATACAGTTCTTAAGGGACCATAATAACTGAAAGCCCTTTCTAACTCTCCTTTGCCAGCACCAGTTCCCAGGTTACCAACATACACCTTCGTTTCTGTTAATGGAATAGAATAAAGGAGGTTACGCAAAGTTTGGCTTAAATCGGAACGAATTCTGCCTGAAAATGGGCCATCCCGCAAGGAGGTAGCTGACCCCTCGATTCCCTTGGCTCAGTCTCTAGTACCGCACCCCCGCCTCCTCCAAGACAAACTGCTCTTCAGAGACAAGGTCTGGCAGGGTGTGGCGGCACACGCCTGTAATTCCGGTGCTCAAGAGGCTGAGGCAGGAGGATCAATATGAGTTAGAGGCCAGCCCGAGCTACATAGTGAGACCCTTCCTCAAAACACAAAACAGAACAAAAAAACAAGCTCTGGCTAAGTCGTCCAGACTGCTCTGAAACTCTGGGGTTCCAAGGATCCTCACGCCCCCAGGCACGTGCCACCACCCTGGCCTGTGCAAAACATGTTTAATGCTCTCTACCCGCAATGGAATTTAGCCTAAAACAATTAAGCCTGCAAAGCTAGACTGCTTTAAGACCATGCTATTGGTTGGACGGTAGGTGGAATCACCCCCAT
>NW_022900914.1:18430295-18434529 GCF_012274545.1 Fukomys damarensis
CGCCCCCGCGGCCCCGGTCCGTGAGGCGTGCGCCCAAGCCGCCATTACGCACGCGGAATAACCGTCTCCCAGCCGCCGGCCGGCCCTACGGGCTCACAGTGACCACCAGCACACGGCACGTCGGTCCCTGAGCCCCCGAAACTTACCTCCTCCGTACCGCCCATAACGCGACATTCTGACCGGCCCGCGCGCTCTGCTCCTTTCCTTGCAGCACCCGGGGCTCGAGTGGTTTTACACGTACAGCCCACACGCCCTGCCAACGGTCCCAGCAGCACTACAAGGAAGAGCCCGGCTCCGTGCTTATATAGGCGGCGCAGGCATCTTTGCGCATGCGTCATCTCAGCGTTCTGCGCGGCACAAAGGGCCTGGGCGGAAACAAACGAGAAGCGGCGCGGAGGGAATTTAACAGGTCGGGACACCGGCCACAGGCGGAGGGATACGTTACCATGGGAACGCCACGGTCCCGCTTCTGAACCTATGGCTTTCCCAAAGGCAACCTGCCCCCCCACCCTTTCCCTCTCCCTTTTGACAACTCTCCTGGTGTTCCTTCCGTACCCCCTACCCTTTCGTCCCTACCCCTTTTCAATTTGCCCTAATCTTGGAACACTCATCGCTAGTAATCTTGGTACAGGTGCGTTAGACCGGCCCACGCAAGGCTGTAAAATTTAACCGCTGAGGTTGCAGCTGTCTCCGCGTGCCGCTTTTCTGACGGGGACCTGTCCTACTCTACTACTCTGACCTGTGGGGTTGTTCAGAGGTAATCGGTAGTGTGACCAGGATTCACACTCCAGGAGCCCGCCATTCTGAGTAATGATCTTTGCACCATAGGCCTCTCGGAAGGGGGACGCGCCCCGGGACGCTGAGTACTACCGTCCACTTGCCCACCTCCATCGACCCTCAGAGCCCCTCCGGAACCAGTCACCAATTTGTTACCAGCAAGGTTGGTCTGAGTTTTTGGAGGGACAAAGGAAGGGTTGTGGGATTTTTTTTTTCCTGATTATGTTGGACTTGCTACAGAACTAAAGAAGTTTGGCCGTGGCAGTTCTGAAATTATTTGCATCTACAGCGCAAAGTATTTTGTTCTTCCTTTCTAGCGCTTTCTGTTTAGTATTATAGTATCACGTCACATCCTCCAGTGCTCAGATCTTGAGGACTGAGACCTTCTGGTCGTCTTGGAATGTCTCCCCTTACTGGAGAGTAAGAACTGCTTACAGTTGCTGGGCATGGTGGCACACACACCTGTAATCCAGGCATACCGTAGGCTGAGGCAGGAGAATTGCTGTGAGTACAAGGCCAGCCCGAAGTACATAGCAAATCTCTGTCTGAACTCCTCCCCCTAATTGCTTACAGTCCAGTTTTGATTGTATACAATATTGGCCAGACACCAACTCTACAAATACAGATTTAAGGACTTTCTATCAGCTACAAAAAAACAGACATTATATCATAAATACTTGAAATAGTACGATGAAAATGTTACACGTAAATGAGGAAATCCTTAGGTCTTTGTATTTTTATTTATTTATTTTGTTAGGAGAGACTGAACTCAGGACCTTGTGCTTGTGGCAGCGGAACCACTGAGCTAAATCCCCAGCCCTGTATTTTTATCTTTTTACCTACTCTAACCTCACTTGGGGTGTATAGGTGTGGGGTGTGGAGTACAGGGAAAGGAGGGCTACTTGGTGAATAAAGTATGGATTTTCTCCAAGTAATTACTGCTACAAATATATATCTGCCTCAAGAAAATAGCCAGGAAAATAGAATCTCTATAAACGGTGTTGTGTTTATTTTAACTCTTAACAGGATTTTTGAGGGGCCTTGAGATTGCCAAGCAGATGCTGTGCCACTGAGCTACATCCCCAGCCCGGTTTTTGGTGTTTTGAGGCGGGTTCTCTGTGTAGTTTAGGCTGACTTTGAACTCACTGTGTAGCCCAGGCTGGCCTCAAACTCACAGCATCCTCCTGCCTCAACCTCGGGAGTGCTGGAATTACAGGCATGCGCCACCACTAAAAATGTTTGGGTTCTGTTGAACTAAAGAGAATCTGTAAGCAAATAATAGTGTAAACAGAAGCAGTTTTCCAACAAATGAGAAACTGCTTTCAAAGTGGGGAGCAGGGAAGATCGCCATATCAAAGCCCTTGACAGGTGGGAGCCGAGCTGTAGGTTTGGTGCAGTACTGCAGAGTTAACCTGGCTCATGTACAGGCCTCTTCTGGAGACAGGCGTTTGATAAGCTAACTATGTATTTATCCCTAGTAAAGCAGGACCAATTCTTGGCTTGGCTTTGCTAAACTCAGGAAAAGATAACAGCATGGCACACACTATTTCCATATGTTACTATTCTACGGGCTCCTTCTCTAAGAACACACAGCCAATCTTTGCACTAAACATCCATCCGAATCAGGGGAATTATATTATGCAGAGTACTTTTATTCCTGCTGATTCTCTTTAAAATCAGCTTTTTCCATGTAATTTATTTTTTTTTTTTGGTACCGGGGATTGAACTCGGGTCCTTGCACTTGCAGGGCAGGCCGCTGAACTGCTGAGCTAAATCCCGGCCCCTTTCCATGTAATTTTCTACGTGTAAAATTTTGTGTTGAGATCGTGTTCCCAAATTCAGTCCGAATGAATTATTTAATTCCAGTTCTACACTCTGATAGTTCCTAATATGAAATAGTGAGTAATTCTGAACATGTTGTAGTTAAATCTTGGCAATGTTATTAGTTTATAAAGGGAGAATAATTAACCTCTTTTTACATCAGTTTTCAAAATTTATCTGCATTTCCTAGCTTCAGTATTTCCAGAGAAGCATTAAAGAAGTTCACTTTTTAATCTTACTGCCCTCACCACTTTAGTTTCACGTTTAAATTATTGTCACCATTTTAGCTTAGATGTGAAAAACCTTAAAAGAAAAGTGATTTAACTCTTTTGCACAAGTATCTATTTTTAATATAGAGAAATGATGACATCACTCTTGTAGTATGCATTTTTGTATGTATACATTTATGTAATATGCTAGGTATGTATGTACTGTAGGTCAATCCAAGCAACCATGTTTAACCACAGCTTGCTTGCTTTATTAACGTGATCGTCTGATCCCTTCAACATACATTTAGGAAATTTGGGGGAGGAAAAGTTTTAGAGGTGTGTTCATAAATCTTTCATACTTTGCAAAAAATTAATTTCTCATTAGCCAAGAACTGCCTGGATTACAATCTATTAAAGTATGAGAAGTGGAGAGAGCCACAATAAAGAACTCCAAATCTTTGACCATCTTCAGAGAGTGAAAACTAGCCTGGTGTGGAGGCGCACGCCCGTAATCTCAGAATTTGGGAGGCTGAGACCAGAGGATCACTGCAAGTTGGAGGCCAGCCTGGGCTGCATACAGTTCAGTCCAGCCTAAACTACAAAGCAAGACCCTGTCTCAAAAATCCAAAAAACAAAGAGGGAGGGAGGGAGGGAGGGAGAGAGAGACACTAGAAGGGAAAACATGGAAACTAAGCTTTGTAAATAAGAGGGAAAGGGGCTGAAGAGGGGAGGGGAATGGGAAAAAAAGAAACAAGACTTATCATGTACAAACACAAAGTCCTAAGAAAAAATTGTATTAATAAAAGTAAATTAAGGTTTCTCCCTTTCCTGTATTTTACAGCTTCATTCATATATGTATACATATTATTTTGTTTTGTTTTGTTTTTGTACCAGGCATCAAACTGAGCTAAATCCCTGGCCCAGCTTCCTATATTTTTTTAAGTGGTGTGGGAAAGTTTAGATGGCAAAATTATTTGAACTGGGAAATCACTATTTAGTAGTTATGTAAATGGAAATGTGTTACTTGTTATTTTAGGTTGCAGATTTCTCAGGAGCAAATGAAGATAATAAAGGGTGTTATGCGTGTAGTTTACATGTATTTTGGTTATATTCGGATTTTCTGTTATGATCTGTATTGCTTATAATAAAAAATAAATGAAGTCTTATTTTGAAAAAGGATATACATTTTATGTTTGCTTGAGATAGGGTCTCACACTGTAACCCAAGCTGGCCTTGAACTTGCAGCAACCCTCCTGCCTCAGCCTCCCGAGTGCTGGGATTACAGGTGTGTGCCACTATGCCAGGCTCTTATTTTGAAAAAGGAGTACATATATTTTAAGTGGAAGTAGTAATGTAGTAATGGAGGAATTAAGTGAGATAGTTAATACAGTAGAGAGAGAGAATCTAGCATTGGTAATACAGCATAT